>NC_051180.1:164166018-164466018 GCF_013339695.2 Rhipicephalus sanguineus
TATTTATGTTCGTCACACAGCCACGTCGCAAGATACCAATTTTGGTGTATATCAAGCTTGGGATACGGCCGCCAGCGCCCCATGAGCGTGGCACGTAAGTCATGCTGTACATGACATGCGTGTCATGATTTTCGTGTTAACTCATCTTATTTATGTTCGTCACACAGTCACGTCGCGCAATACCAATTTCGTGGTAGATCAAGCTAGCGAAACGACCGCCAGCGCCCCATGAGCGTGGCACGTAAGTCATGCTGTACATGACATGCGTGTCATGATTTTGGTGTTAACTCGTGTTATTTATGCTCGTCACACAGTCACGTCACAAGATACAAATTTCGGGGTAGTTCAAGCTAGCGAAACGGCCGCCAGCGCCCCATGAGCGTGGCACGTAAGTCATGCTATACATGACATGCGTGTCATGAATTTCATGTTAACTCGGGTTATTTATGTTCGTTACACAGTCACGTCGCAAGATACCAATTTTGGTGTATATCAATCTAGCGAAACGGCCGCCAGCGCCCCATGAGCGTGGCACGTAAGTCATGCTGTACATGACATGCGTGTCATGATTTTCGTGTTAACTCGTGTTATTTATGTTCGTCACACAGTCACGTCGCGCAATACCAATTTCGGGGTAGATCAAGCTTGCGAAACGACCGCCAGCGCCCCATGAGCGTGGCACGTAAGTCATGCTGTACATGACATGCGTGTCATGATTTCCATGTTAACTCGCGTTGTTTATGTTCGGTACACAGTCACGTCGCAAGATACCAATTTTGGTGTACATAAAGCTAGCGAAACGGCCGCCAGCGCACCATGAGCGTGGTACGTAAGTCATGCTGTACATGACATGCGTGTCATGATTTTCACGTTATGACTTGTCATTTATGTTCGTTATACAGTCATGTTACGCCATACCAACTTTGGTGTACATTCGATTAACCAAGCGACCAGGAGAGCACAAAGTCGTAGGCGGCTAGATAGATAGATAGATAGATAGATAGATAGATAGATAGATAGATAGATAGATAGATAGATAGATAGATAGATAGATAGATAGATAGATAGATAGATAGATAGATAGATAGATAGATAGATAGATAGATAGATAGATAGATAGATAGATAGATAGATAGATAGATACGCTCAAAGTCGCAGAAGTTCGCTAAGAAATGCTTCGCATTTAAAAGTGTTTCAATGATGGAAATCATCCGTGGAAATAAACAGTGTTCCAATGCCCTAGTTTTCGCGAAGGCCGCTCTTAGTAGATGACCAGGAGTGGATGAATTCCTTCGGGTACGTAAGCGTCGAAGGTACAGGCATATGCAATTTACACGTCAAAACCACACTAAATTACGTTCAGCGGGCGTATTTCATACGGATTGCTAATGAACAAACGTCATTATGGGCGATGATTTTTTTCTCACTGTACCATTCCCTGGAAAACAAATCTGTTAACCAGCTCATTCATAATGGTTGTCAAGGCGGTGACATGAAAGGAGGAATTCGTGATCTGTGCGCTGCGTATGACGGCAACAACGCAAGCGCTGATGCGAATACTATCTCCTCCGTGAGCAGTTTCAAAATGGAAGAGGGTGGAATGACACAGACGGCGCCTATCCTCAGCCCAAACGCAACTATTTCTACAAGTGCAGCTGTGGCAGCACATCATCATACATTCGGCAGCAATCTTACTGCGCTACTTACTTGATAGATAGCCCGCACAAATCACGTTGTGAAGAAAAGTCCAGCCGCAGAGGGCATATAAGAAAATATCGAATACACGACGGATATATTTAACTCTACACGAATGAGCTCTATTTTCATGCCTGAACAGGTAGCGCAAACGACAAGAACACAAGAAGAAGAAGCATGACCAGACGAACGCTAACTTCACAACAAAGTTTATTCTCTGAAATCCGCGCTTATTTATCAATATACGCTGATTCGAAAAGGCACAAGTATATACAGCATCACAAAAAAAAAATTGTCGTCAGGGTCTTTTCTTTTTTGCGCGGCAAAGTAGTGCCGTGTAGTTCAAAGATTGTTTATAAATTATAGCAAGTTATGACAAACCTTTGAACCTTTTAAGAACACAAGCTTCATATTTGGCGGATACAAGGCAGTCTCCGTGCAAAAGTTTCCGTTTGAAATACGGCCCATATAGGAGCTGAAAAGTGTCAGAAACGGACCTCTCAATACCAAGAGTGGACTCACAAAGTGAAAAGGACACAATGGTTGCCGCTTATCGGAAGCGATGATTGGCCGAAAAAAAAAAAAAAAACATGTGGTGCGGCCCCTCTGTAAGCCTCCGAGATTTTAGCTATCGCTTGTTGGAAGTCCTCGGCGTGCTGCAAAACGTCGATGATAACGTGCCGGGATATGCGCCACACCCACCGACCATAATCTCATAATCATTTAATTAATTAATTACACGTACTAAGGCACGTAAAATTTCCGTAATTGCCAATAATAATAATAATAATAATAATAATAATAATAATAATAATAATAATAATAATAATAATAATAATAATAATAATAATAATAATAATTCATTTACACTATTACAACGTTAATGGAGGGTGTGAGAATAAAAGCGACTATCCCCTTGACCAGGCTCTAACCACCTATTATGATTATATTAAATATGATTACAATTACCGGCTCTATTGTGTTGCAGAATTTATTCATTAGTATTCAATAGTCCTTTAGAACGCACTAAATACCTTGTTATTTTCCTGCAGTCGGCGCTCAGACGGACACTTCTATGGATATTTTGATCGGACAGAGGTAGCAGCACTTCTATTCTGGGCTGTTGCGCGAGGGTACAAAGGCTGATGGCACTGCGTCGGCGAGGTATTTTTGTACCCATGGATGATTATGGCGGCGCCCAGGAAGAGCTTGTTAAACAGTTGCATTACCAACGTGGGCCAAAATATTGAGTGGGGGGGATTCCAAACTTCGGTAACTTTCTGACGTAGCTCTTTTGCGCTATATATTACCTTGTCCCTGTTATAAGTTAATAATAATCCACTTTTGTTTAGGTAGGTGTTTTTCAAAGAGTATTCTGAAAAAAAAATTTGTGAGAACATGGGCTGGATAATTCTTTTAGCGTCATAATGTCAGTGAAAAACTGCGTACTCTGATGGCGACTGTGGAAAGTTTATGTACCTGTAAATAAAATGACCCATTCTCTTTGTATTAGATTAATTCGGTGCCTTATTACTCTGTGGCCGCATGTATTGAAATTAAATAACGTGCACTAACAAGAAATGGGATCTTGCATTCCTTATCGTCTCTGCATTGAAGAGAAATATTCAATAGTACAACGAATAAATAAAAGTGTTCCTAAAAAAAAGTGCCGCTCATGAGGTTTGATCGCTGGTCTACGAGACCAGCGCTCTACCACTGAGTCACAGCGGCGACGAAGACTGGCGGTTTAAAGAGTCACGTTGTTCAGTCAAAAAGTGATCTATGAAAAGAAAAAAATTGCACCATCTCCCGCTAAAGGGAATCATGTGGGGGTGCGAAGCAGCGCATGGGTCGACGTAATGTTCCGTTCATCACGGGCACCTTGCCCGATGTTAACGCGTCCTTGCAAGTGGAGCAAACCATGAATTCACTGTAGTTGCTCTTGCTGTTACTCGTACCGAACTCTTGTTGGAGCACGCCACGCGGGTTCATCGCGCGTCTGCAGAATCTCGTTCGCCGACGCCATCACATGGTTGCTGAAAGAATGTAAGGGGGACAGGCCACAGCGTCTTATCCAGCCCCTTTCACATGCCCGAACGCGCTAGCGCGTGCCAGCACACGTGGTTTTGTATTGCGTTACGCCAAGCTACGACGGCATACGGCAGCCCGGGCCCCTAAAGTGATCTGCACGTATCATCATCAATGCAGTCGAAGAACAAGAGGAAGAAGACTTCTCCTTGGCGCGAGCGCGCGCTCAATATGTTACAGATGACTATGGTAGGTTTTAGAAAGCGGACGGTCGCCAATGGAACTACGGACAAAGCCCAGCGCAAAAGCTGCTTCGCATCTAAAAAAAGCCTGCAGATCCCACGCATTGTGGGAATCGATGTAATGCGAAGCAGCCAGCAAAGAGCAGCATACATCGCCTTGTATGTCATTGAGGAAAATGCGTGTCATGGTTTTCATGTTAACTCCTATTATTTATGTTCGTCACACAGTAACGTCACGCAATACCAACTTCGGGGTTGATCAAGCTAGCGAAACGGCCGCCAGCGCACCATGAGCGTGGCACGTAAGCCATGCTGTACATGACATGTGTGTCATGACTTTCATGTTAACTCGTGTTTTTATGTTCGTTGCACAGTCACGTCGCGCAATACCAATATCGGGGTAGATCAAGCTAGCGAAACGGGCCGCCAGCGCCCCATGAGCGTGGCACGTAAGTCATGCTGTACATGACATGCGTGTCATGATTTTTCTGTTAACTCGTGTTATTTATGTTCGTCACAAAGTCACGTCGCAAGATACCAATTTTGGTGTATATCAAGCTAACGAAACGGCCGCCAGCGCACCATGAGCGTGGCACGTAAGTCATGCTGTACATGACATGCGTGTCATGATTTTTGTGTTAACTCATGTTATTTATGTTCGTCACACAGTCACGTCACAAGATACCAATTTTGGTGTATATCAAGCTAGCGAAACGGGCCACCAGCGCCCCATGAGCGTGGCACGTAAGTCATGCTGTACATGACATGCGTGTCATGATTTTTGTGTTAACTCATGTTATTTATGTTCGTCACACAGTCACGTCGCAAAATACCAATTTTGGTGTATATCAAGCTAACGAAACGGCAGCCAGCGCACCATGAGCGTGGCACGTAAGTGATGCTGTACATGACATGCGTGTCATAATTTTCATGTTAACTCCTGTTATATATATTCGTCACACCGTCACGTCGGAAGATACCAATTTTGGGGTAGATCAAGCTAGCGAAACGGCCGCCAGGGCACCATGAGCGTGGCACGTAAGTCATGCTGTACATGACATGCGTGTCATGATTTTCATGTTAACTCGTGTCTTATATATGTTCGTCACACTAGTCACGTCACGCAACACCAATTTCGGGATAGATCAAGCTAGCGAAACGGCCTTCAGCGCACCATGAGCGTGGCAGGTAAGTCATGCTGTACATGACATGTGTGTCATGATTTTCATGTTAACTCCTGTGTTATGTTCGTCACACAGTCACGTCACGCAATATCAATTTCGGGGTAGATCAAGCTAGCGAAACAGCCGCCAGCGCACCATAAACGTGGCACATAAGTCATGCTGTACATGACATGCGTGTCATGATTTTCATGTTAACTCGTGTTATTTATGTTTGTCACACAGTCACGTCGCAAGACACCAATTTTGGTGTATATCAAGCTAGCGAAACGGCCGCCAGCGCACCATGAGCATGGCATGTAAGTCATGCTGTACATGACATGCGTGTCATGGTTTTCATGTTATGACTTGTCATTGATGTTCGTCATACAGTCATGTTACTCCATACCAATTTTGGTGTACATTCGATTAACCAAGCGACCAGGAGAGCACAAAGTCGTAGGCGGATAGATAGATAGATAGATAGATAGATAGATAGATAGATAGATAGATAGATAGATAGATAGATAGATAGATAGATAGATAGATAGATAGATAGATAGATAGATAGATAGATAGATAGATAGATAGATAGATAGATAGATAGATACGCTGAAAGTCGCAGAAGTTCGCTAGGAAATGCTTCGCATTGAAAATTCAAGCAAAAATAGCAAGTTGGACGTGTGCAACGCAGCGGCCCCCTACACTCACTGAACGCAAAACAGTATGAGCCAAAACGCACCCCAACTACAGCTCACTTCATAAAACATGTGCAGAGCGCCTGTTTTCTTAGCACAAAAATGGTGTTTGCTCTATCGGTTTTATGCAAGAAACTTACCGCTTAATTTATATTCGGGCCCGCAGCCGTCTAATATTTGCCTTAAAACGCAAATACATCAATTACACTTCTAGTGGGCACGATATAGAATATCAAGAAAGGAATAGTCAGAAAGGGATTCACAGAATCACCAGCTGTTCGTGAACTACCCATATCACTGCCCTCACGGGCGAACTTAAACGAAGGTGAAGTGCCCTCGCTCTTCATCGTGCACCCAATGGTTGAGTTCATTAAACGGGCGAGCGGTATGGGATTTCTGGCTGTCAAAAAATTGTTGGTCGAAAAAGCCGACACTTCGGTGGGGTTAGAAATCAAATCGTACGTCGGCTTGTTGGATTACAATACCAAGAAAAATACTGCTGTGCCGAAATAAAAAAAAAACAGCCGCCAGTGAGGATCGAACTCACGACCGCTGGTTTACAAGACCAGCGCTCTGCCACTGAGCTATAGCGGCGGCGATAGCGGGTGCCGCTATCGTACGCATACTTTAGCGAAGCGACGATAGTTTAAAGGGGCTCTGGAACACTTTTTCCAAAAATCATCGAATGGTTTCATTAACAGAACGTATTGCCTGACGAATCGACCGCCGCAAATTCTCAAGTAATCCGTCAAGTACGAGCGGAGTTACCAGGATATGTGGCACGCTTCAGGCGTTTTCTCTCTCCCTCTCTCTCTGTGTACCAGCCAGCGCGCTGAAAAATGCGCCGGCCGGGGGGGGGGGGGGGGTAGTTTATCAAAGGGGAAAAAAGATGCGTCTTTTCGTCAGCGCGGGTCACTTTCTTTTTTCACGGCGTAGCTGTTTAAACCGAGCATCGATCCGTGACGCATCAAGAGAAACGGTCATCATCATAAACCGGCAGGCGTTCTCTTCATCCTCTTCTTGCTCTTCGGCCTGTTCGTCATCTTGTGCTTCGCTCCCAGAACGCGTGCGACGACTACTACGGCGTGGCCTGCAATAAATCTGCCCGGTAAGAGAACGAGTATTAAAAAAAGAGAAAAAAAACAAGAGAGAGAAAGAGAGAAATTCTTGGCGAAAAAAAGCTTCTTGACGAGACGAGATGTGATTGCACACGTCGCGCATTGTGCTATTCGAGCCTGGACCCATTTCTTGATAAATACATATGACATTAGGTTTGGTACTGTGATTACGGGTATTACGTGCGTGCTCGTTCTCCCCTTCCTGCAAGTACGAAAGCGGTACCCCCCCCCCCTTTTTTTTACGCTTGAACATCGGTTGTTGGTTCATATGAGTACGTATGTGCATGTGTATGTATATCCGTATGTATCTATATGTGTGTGTGCATGTACGGATATGTACATGTATATGTATATGTTTATCATGTCTCTTGATTGAAAGAAATATGTCATGTGCCCACACATTGCGCCTAACAGCAGCTGTCCTCAATCTTGTTCATCGGCGAGTCGTATCCTTCTTTTTGAGGGAGGGCTATGGTCATTGCCGCGAGCACCTGCAAGATACCCGCGGAGACCGGTCGACTTCAAAAGCCGTACCGAACCCCCTTCTCTAAAAGGCGCATGGATGGGCAAACACTTAACTGCTTTTGACGCGCTTTTTGAAGGTAGCAAGGAAACGCGTGCTGCACGTTTACATCCGGCGTCCGTGAGCGTATTCTCCTTTAGTCCCGTAGTTGATGGGTCTCCCCATTTAGCGGGGTAAGTGCGTTCGCATCTTTGTCATTTTTTTCTTTTTTTTCCCCTCCGCCTCTCGTTCCGAACCACACACGTAGGTTCGTTTCGCTGTTTGTTATTTATTTTGTGTATGTTCTGACCCCGCCTATACTCTACTCTTCACAGAGTGCAATGCTGTGTGTGTCACCTTGCATGAGTGTCGCTCTCTCCATGGGATTTGTTTGCTGTTGTTGTTGTTCTGGCCCCTCCCATGTCATAGTCCAACGAATCACGATGGTGTGTCTAGATCTATGTATTGACAAAATTTGTACTTAAACTCGTACGCCATGTACGAATGCATTCTTTGATAAAGGCCGGTCCCCGGCCGAAAGCTCAGAATAAATGTGGTTATGTTTTTCACTGTGACTAGTTTTCTTTCATATATATATATATATATATATATATATATATATATATATATATATATATATATATATATATATATATATATATATATAAAGAAAAAAGGGAGGGGAATGCAAGGGTTCGTTTATGATAAGTAATTATGACGTAAATGTGAAGAAAGTGTGTCCACACCCCCCGTCTTGGCTACTAGCGGCGCTGCCTAACACTCCTATGTGTAAGTGCAGCTATATGCCCCACAAAGTGACCTGGGGGATGACCGCTGCCGTAGCTCAGTGGTACAACATCGGACGCGTTATTCGAAGGTCGCAGGTTTGGTCCCTGCAGGCGGCAAATTGACTTTTCGTCCACTTTACTTTTTTCACATTTAGATCATAATTACTACAAATAACATCCACTATACTTTCCTTGGCTTTCTTGTCTGTTAGTTATAATTAATGTTGTGTCTAGCAAAGAAAAACAATCCCTTTTGATTCCCCTTCTTTCGTTCGTTCATAGCGAAGGTCTCTTTCTGTCAGACTGGATGCCTTCAGGGAGTATGTGATGGATTATTGGTCACCTGCAAGCTCGTAAAAAGAAGACGTGCCTCGTGATACCAGCAAGCAGAAAAAGAGTGTTCCACACTCGCTGCCATGGCTAATAGCGGCGCTGACTAACACCATATTCCCTCAATAGCTTTTCTGGTCACGAAACTGCCGCCTCACTTTAATATAGAGCTAGCGGGCGCCGCTGCCACAGCAAAAGAAATGCCACCCAGCGGAACGGCCGCCGTAAGCTACGCTTGTATTGCTTATTCTCTGGTACGTCGCGGCCGAAAGCCCCGCTCATCTGAGAATGTTTTTTTTTTTTTTTTTAACAGAAGACAAAGCGCATACAAACAGTAAACAATCTCAGATTCAGGTGGCGGCTCAGCGTGCCAGCAAACGACGCACATAGACCTTTTGTTACTCCGAAATTTTCTTTAGATGGTCCAACAGGCCTCAAATGAAGAAAAGCTTTGACGTTATTGTGATGCGCTGTACAGAGAATGCATCACAACATGACCTCAAGGTCGCGCACTATTTCCCGAACTTCCTACTGCATGCGTGTCGTTCCAGAAGTGGTTACGGGCTAATTTTAGGTAACAGGAAATGTTCTAGGAGGTGAGCTCGCATTTACCAGTAATCTGTTTGGAACAGATACATCGGCAGATCGTAGCCGTCGATGAAACGCTTGCTTGATGGGAACTGTTGTCGTTTTCAGGCCTCGAAAGCTTTGCCAGTTTTCATGCGTATCGGTGCAATCAGTCCGACAGTTTTCTAACGCAATTTTTGTTCTAAATATCCCCGATGAAAACCGCACATATTAATATGTCCCCCTGACTCCGCATTGCGCTTCTTAATCTCTATCTCTCACGAGCAGGGTGACGTGGATTGCCGATCCAAAAAGCAATCTCAGATATAGAGTGCACGTGCAAACTTTCGCTCGCGCCAGCCGCATCTGCGGTCTCTGAGGGATCAACCCGGAGAAGTGTGGCCTCTAAACGACGGTGGCGCCGCGGCGCGGCAGCGTTTCGCGCCATATCAAGCTTTCCCATAGCGTAACGGCGAAGTTTCGCGACCTGAAAAAGCATTGAAGGACATTGCTATCACTCTCAGTATTAAATGCACATATCTACCCCATAAAGTGGACTGGGGGATGACTGCCGCCGTAGCTCACTGGTAGAGCATCGGACGCGTTATTCAAAACACGCAGGCTCTGTCCCTGCCGGCGGCAAGTTGTCTTTTCGTCCACGTTACTCTCTTCACAATTACACCACAATTAAAACAAATAACACCCCTGTATTTTCCTTAGCCTTCTTGTCTGTTAGTTGTAATATACATATATGAAAAAAATTCTGTGCCTATAAGTACAAATATACATTATGCACACATACATGTACTACATACCACATACAATGTATATGCGCGCACACACACAGGTACACATTTTTTGGTAACACACGCATGCGATTACAACGTAAGTAATAACAGATTATATCGAACGTTGGTCATCTCTCTGGCACCCCTGACAAGATCGTGTTACTGCACGATTACAATCGCAGAAAAGATCAAACTCTTCTTTTGCGAGTTTATCAAGCAGAATGGACCCCGTGTTTTAATTATTGTTTTTCATATATGCTTTGAGGTGTATGGACATGCTTTTTTACCCTATGCCAAGTATCACGGATGCTGCTGTTTGCATTCAGATCTGTCAGCGAAAATACAATGAATTATTGGACTTTATATATAATTTGTAGGTTAAAATTAAGCGATAATTTCCTAAACAAAATATTGGTAGAATCTCAAACTGGCTGCTTGCATTCAGATCTGCCAACGAAAATACAATGAATTACTGGACTCGAAATAGGATTTGTAGGTTAAAATTAAGCGATAATTTCCTAAAGGAAATATTGGTAGAATGTCAAACTTTACAAACAGATGTTTCGTATAAAATGAGCGAAGAGCATCCGCAATGCATCGCACAGCTCTTTTTTTTTTTTTTTGGGGCGGGGGGGGGGGAATGCAATTTCGTTAGTTTTGTGTTGGTAGTGGTGCCCCAAACAAGGTATCAGTATTGAAGAACTGAGAAAACAAAACAATATTTCAAGCGAGCTATTGGTCCCACAGCAGAATAGAGCGTTTTATTAGGATTTTTGACGTCATCGTTTCAACTTAGATTACCACTTGGTCATCCCTTCATCTCTTGGTCGTCTACTCATCGCTTGGTCAAATACTCGAATGGGCAAGGTTAATGTTCAGGTTGGTCCACCGTCCTTCGGGGGGTAGGCTAAGACAATTCTAGCAAAGAGGTCTGCTCGGTTATCACTGACACTGATACATGACGTCACCACTTGGACTCATGGCTATTTGGTACTGTGTTGTGGTAACGCGGGAGGTACCCCGGATATTCAGCTTCATGTGACATGTAATTACTTCACAGTAATACAAAGAAGCTTTCTGATCAAAGAACTTGCGAAACTGGCATCCTTTTCAAAGCCGCCGCTTCGCTAAACAATGTGCAAGATACGTACGCCATCGTTGCCGCTATAGCTCAGTGGCAGAGCGCTGGTCTTGTAAACCAGCGGTCGTGAGTTCGATCCTCACTGGTGGCTGCATGTTTTTATTTCTGCACTGCCATTTTCTTTTTCTACGGATCTTGCAACCCTATAGGTAGCAAACCTATCACTACATTCCTAACCGTACCGAAGCGCCGGGGACCACGGAATAATTTTTAACATGAAATCCCACACAACCTGTCCATTACAGGTAGTCAAAGATCGGATGTACGTTAAAAAATGGCCGGCGTTTCACCCGAAATTAAGCGCGGCCGGCAGGCCAGGAATAATTTTTTTAGTCTTCTGTGTAGCACCGTGAATATCTACTAAGCTAGAGCGGTGATTTATGAACATCTGGTGCTTTCTTAACATTCCTTTCTGACTTACTTTGTCGATACTATGAATTGTACACATTAAAGTGCAACTTAGGTATTGGCGTTGTCAGATAAATATTAGACGTCTGCGGCCCCAAAGAAACATTGGGCTATAACTTTCTTGGATGAAACCTATTACTGCACACATCTTTGTTCCCATGAGAAAACATGCGCTGGGCGCATGTATTATTATGCAAGCTGCATATAAGTTTTATATTTGCTTAGAGCGTTGTGTGACGACACAGTGCCCGCGCCGCTACCATGCATGCATGCGGCGTACACACGTTTTTTTTTTCAATTTTCCCAAAGATCACTCCTTCACTAAACACCGCGAATTGTAGCCGCTCGTCATCGTCGCCGCTATAGCTCAGTGGTAGAGCGCTGGTCTCGTAAACCAGCGGTCGTGAGTTCAAACCTCACTGGCGCCACGAATTTTTAGTAAGGCGTTTATTTATTTTGGCTACAGTAGGATCTTTTTTTTTCCAAAGCACTGCCCTAAGCGTTATTATTCCGTTTCTTGTGGTAGCACTTCGGCTGTATCCCATGTACAGGGTGTCCCAGCTATCACGCAGCACGATTTTGAAAAAGAGGAACGGCGTTACACGAAGCGAACCTGCTACATATTGTTCCTAGTACACTGGAGTTTCCACTGCTATATTTTCGTTAATGAGGTTTAATTAATTAGTCATAACTATATTTTAACTCGACAAGTACTAACCTAATTGTCAAAATGACAATGAGGCGTATGTAGGCATGTTCAAAGGGCATCTAACTGCGCAATGTTTAACAACGTTCTAATTACGTGCTCATTTCTTCCGGCTTATAAAGAAAGCGCGCGAAATATGAAAATTAACACGTGACTACGCTCCCACACGCAAAGGAAACCAGCGCCCTCAAATAAGCTTACTGCAAACAACCGCTTTGCCTGTTGTCTGTTGCGAGAGACAGCGTTCCGCATTTTGGCAAGGCTGCAGGTCGGGCGCCAACGATGTGCGTGCAATTCGCTGCAATATGCGTGCGATTCGCTCGGATTCATTCCGTGCGATAGCACGCCACAATTATTATCCATATCTCACTGCCGACTGTTCTCATTGATAACGCGGCAGATGTTCTGATTACGGCCCGACTCTGTAAAATCAAGCGGTGCGTTTCTTACGCCGGGTAGTGGCAGATAGGGCGATGCATCTTTTTTTCTGCATTTTTTCCTTGATACTGTCTACCTCATGGAAGCCTGTTTGAGGGCGCTGGTTCCCGACGCGCGCAACAGTTTAGTCACGTGTCACTTTTCGTATTTCGCGGGCTTTCTTGATCAACCGGGAAAAATGAGCGCACAATTAGCACGTTGTTGAAAGTAGCGCAGTAAGATGTCATTTGAACATGCCTACATGCTCTCATTGACATTATGACAATTGGGTGAGTACTTATCGAGTTACAAATATAATTATTACTAACTAATCCGACCTCATTAACAAAAAAAAGCAGTGGCTACTGCAGTGTACTAGGAACAATATGCAGTTGGTTTGCTTCGCGTAAAGTCGTTCCTCTTTTTTTAAATCGGGCTGCGTGATAGCTGGGACACCCTGTATATGCGGTGCCAGACGACCCATGTACCCTAATTGTTCTGCATGAATTTGTTGCCTTCGCTGACAGATATAATCAAATTTAAACTTGCTACTCTCCACGCAAGTGTGACGTCGCAACATAACTAGAACACTTGATGCGTTGCTACAGTGTTCTTCTCATGTCGTTCTGCACCTAAAAAAGGGCGCGCCGTTCGTGTTGTGTAATTTTTCTAAGAATTCCAACTGAAATATTCCATAAGCCATACCGACAATTGAATAGGTTTTCTTGCGGTATACGCATATATTCCGTATATTTTTCACATATCTGTTATATACATTTATAAGAACCGTGCTTATATAAGCATCAGAAGTAATGCACCTCTGAGTGAACGTTATGTATTTCTGGCGCACTGTCAAGCACTGTATGACAGCTATCTGTGGCTTCAATGAAAAGATAATGAAGTTAGGTCGTGTCCAGCGAAAGGTATGTGTGGTGTGTTGGAAGTCTTTCTCATCACCTACAATGTGTTGCTTTGTACTTGAATGAATGCTTTTGACCTGGGCCTGTTCTAAAGGAGAAAGGTTTTTCTGCGTGTTTGTGGTTGCACTTAGTAATTGGACTTTTACCACCGATGTCCAGGGTGTGCGCTATCGGGAAAATTATCTGCGGCGCGAGTTTTCTGCCGAGCGCCGACTAGCACTCTCAGACGCATCAGCTGCTGCCTTAGCTTTGCATGCACGAATCTTTGCTGTTGTGCAGCGTACAGTCTTCTTTTTGTTATGTCGCCCTATATCTTGTCCAAGGAGTCTGCAGGAGCAGATGAATGCAATTATATTAAACCCGTGCGTTCGCGCCGCTGAGCATACATATCACGAATCCATTCTTTCATAGTGCCACTTTCGCTGCCGCTCTAGACGAGCAGATTTAGAGTACCCAGAAAAATGCGCCTCCTGGCGATCATCGACTAAAGCCCCTAAACATACTCCAGTTACATTGATGACTTATGACTCGTAGAACACTATTTTCGTGACTTCACTTTTCAAGCTAGCGAGTGTTGCAATACACTTGATCATTTATGTTTTTACGATAGCCTGCTGTCCGCCTCGGTGGAACAGTGACTACGGTGGCTTTGAGTTATCGTATGCTAGCATTGCTTCCTTATTTTTAGGGTACCAGTGGTGGGTAGTGGGGCTTGCCCGATTTCTACCACAGATACCCGTCCCTGGTGATGATAGTCTCCCCGCACTCACGGACCGCCACATTTTTCCGCAGCCTAGCGATATACAGCTTATAAGTAAGAATCAAAGCTAGCACGCGATGCCTCGAAGCGTCTGCGTGCTTGAACTGATTTTTTTTTTAAGTTTTTTGAGCATATGTGGCTAGGAAAGATACCCGCCGCCGTTTTTACCTCTCCCCATAAAATCCTTTAGGTGTTCTTAATATCCTTTACGCTAACGTCACCAAACGCTGAGTTGAAAACGCGCTTCTCTTAAACGTGCGAATAAAGGAATCAAAGGTTGCAGCAGAAGACACTTCGATAGATCATAGCTCGCGCTAAATAACCGGGCCACACGTTTCACCTCGCTCGTTAACCATCTGTACGGAGTGCATGAGCGCTGATCGGAAACCAATCTACGGTGTTCTAACCTCAAACGCATTAACACTGAACTGCATTTTTTGTTCCTTTGTTCCGTGGCTTATTTTGCACTTTCTATGCCCTGTAGCCGGCAAACCTGTGTTATGATGCCAAAAGAGAATCTTTTGTTTCAGAAATAACTTTTTTTTCGTGGTGTCTGTACCCTACTCAAGTATCACTCTTCAATCGTGACGCTCATAACCACAATTGTTTACATCGCAGGTAATTTCTTTTCGCCCACGATGCTCCAAATCTTCGGGAACATATATGAATCGGCCTTATGTTGCATTGCCAAAAGAAATGCTTCAATGCGCCCTGAATCACTTTTCCAAGTAACCATCGAAGGGCTTTATTAAAGGAGTTTATTGCAGCGCAAAACGACCGTCGCAAAAATTTTTCGAATCCGTCACATACGAGCGGAGTCAGAGATTTGTCGCACGCTGTAATTGCTTTCTCCTCTCGCCCCGACAAGCTGGCTGGAAGCTAAGAAGGAAGGGATGGAACGGGGCAAAGAAGTTACGACACGTGTGCGTCATGACCTTGAGCCCTTTTTCTCTTCTTCGAACGCGCCGCTTACTTTGAGAGTGATCGCGAACGCGCGCGCGCGGGCACGTGGCGGCCTCCCGCGGCGTCCGCGGTAACTTTGCTGCTCAGAACACGGCCGGGCTAGACCGCACGCGCGCGCTCGCTTCTTACGGCCTTCGCATCGGGTGTAGTACATACCTCTCGCCGCTGCTTTGAGGGGGGCGCTGCGACCCTGACCCTCCTCCGCCGCTCCGTGCAGCGCGCGCAACGCCGGCACATGAGTTCGGGCGCGCTTCTTCACTCACCGCGCGTTGAAAAACAAGTTGCCTAATCGTTGAAGACGCACACATGGTTCATTCTGACTTCTTATATTCGCAATGTGCATCGAGCTTAAGCTTATCGAAAAACGTATAAATGCAAGAGCCGGGAGTACAGCGCTCCGCCATCAAACGTGTAGACATTCTGAGGTCTGGAAATAAATATTTATTGCTCGTAAGCACTCGCAAATAGTTGAACGCTTTCAAGTGAAAACTTTGCCGGACTTCACAAATGTCTCGTTCACAACCTAAAATGCTTCCTAGTCGGCTTGTGTGCGTAGGTGGAAGGCTTGTCGTTCGCGTCAGTCAGTTGGTTTGTGTGATTGACGAGGAGAAGTCTTAGGAATATTTCGGCTATGAGAACTGCGGATCGTCGGGATTGGCTGTCGTCAACGCCTTCAGGGCAACTTAAGATGGGAGCGCGTTGCAAGTGGGCTGGACTGCTGTTTCCATAACTCCTAGCACATTCCTGCGTGGCAGGTGTTCAGAGGCCTTATCGAAAAAGACCACTATCTTGTCCAAAAGAGCTAGAAACTCAGGCCTCGGGTTGTGTAGTTCGTTCCTGTCTTGTGCCCCCAGTAGCTTGTACAGCTGATGCTGCCTGTTGTTGGTCGTCAGTAGCGCAGTGCAAGAGTCAAATCCGAGGTCTGTAATAATAATAAGCGACGAGGAGAGTCTGAAAAGTGCGAGCGATTTGAGTGGTTGTGCGTTTTAGCGGTGCGATTAGAGCGGTTGTGCGTTGTTAGCAGTGCGATTTGAGCGAATATACGTATGCGACTTTGTGTTATGAGTTTTGCGTTGTACTAAGTTGTTGATAATTAAATGTAAACTTCTTTTTCCCTTTTAACTGTGTGTCGTGCGTTGCGTTTTCTATTGTGTCTTATTTTACGGCCCAGCCATCCTGACGCTAACAAAAGGAACGCAAAAGAGCTCGGAGTCCCTGGAATTAATGTTTCCAGGTGGTGTTAACACCAGGTACCACTCTCGGGGCGTGCCGTCCGAAGGGGTTATTCAGCAGCAAGAGTCCTCTCTTGTTTTTTTTTTTTACTTTCTTTCTCCCTATACGCAGTTATTTTCAACCATTATATATACAACTCACGTACGTGTTTCAAAGAGCTGTCAAGCTGCAGACCGCAGCATTTAGCCCTGAAAACCACTCCAAATGTATTTGGAAAAATAAATAAATAGAAAATAGCTAGCAAAGGGAAGGCGAGCTCTCTTAATTGCGGCCTCATTGTCCAACGAGACCAAGGGCCAAAGGTATTTGGTGCTCTCTGCTTGCAGAACAGGTGCAGCGTTGTTTATCTCTCTCTCTGATCGTTGCCAGTGCTTCATGCCTCCTGCATTATGCCTCGTGATGGTTAGCGCAAACGCAACACGGACGAAAAGAAGAAAAAACGACGACACAATTGAGCGCTATCTAACAACTGAATGTTTATTGGAAAAATCACAAATATATATGTCTAAGAAAGAGAACTGCGTGAGCTGCCCTTCTATCGCTTTGATTGATGAGGAAGTGTCTTTCCTGGAAAGCGTAGCGATGTGGGCTTGTTGGTGCATAATGGAAAGGCAGTTTCTTAGCGCTGTTGTAGACGAGGACACAAAGGAAGAGACACTAGACACATGGGCGCTACTCACAACAATAAAGTTTATTCCTTGATCGCTTCGAACAAAATTGCCTTCACTTGGTGTCTCTTCCTTTGTGTCCTCGTCTACAACAGCGCTAAGAAACTGCCTTTCCTGGAAAGGGCATAGTTTCGTTAGCATACACGTTTTTATCTGTCAATTATCTTTGGCGCATGTGCGGGTTTGTTGTTTTTTCTCTTTCTTATGTGATTTTTTCCAATAAACATTCAGTTGTTAGATAGCGCTTGTGTCGTCGTTTTTTCTTCTTTTCGTCCGTGTTACGTTTGCGCTAACCATCGTGAGCAATTTCCAACTCGCCCAATTCGCTACCCTCCTGCATTATGCCTCGTTAGCCGATTCTTCCGCAGTTTTACTGAGTTGCTTGTATTATCCACGAGCACATGCATACCGACATTATGCGGGGAGCCGTCTGATAACATTAGCTTTTTTTTTAAAGGAGACGATCCTCCCTTTACCCCTGACTTCTTGAATAATCCCCCTCCCCTTCCTCCGTCGAGAACCCCCCTTCCGCGGTTTCACATCGAGCAACTCTCTTGTGCCGTGTGCGCGGCGCAGCAGATGCACGGTCAGGGTCGCAGCGCCCCTACCGCCGACGGGCGGCGAAACATACTGAGAAACTCTCCCATTGCTTTCGCGACGGGTGAGAAGGCCGTAAGGAAAGGAGCGCGCGTGCGGTCTAGCCCGGCCGTGCTCAGAATGCTCAAATAAGTCAATGGCCGTGAATTTGGGTATATGGCATCATTTATCGAGAAAAGCGAGAACGATTTCTAGCTGACTGAGAATTACTCGTTTATTCCAGGCCACGCCATAATATACGGCTCGCGGGTTCTCAGGAGCCTCAACTAGAGATTGGCAGCGTTTTCTCACCATGTTGAACCAGTGTTGAAGGACCCTTTGAACTGAAAGAAATATTCAACCGGCTTCGGCTTAGGATATTGCGTTATAAACGATTACGTAATACTCCTGGGAGCAGCAATTTCATGCTACAAAAGGCAGCATTTTCAACATGAAGTGAGTGGTTCTCTACAAGTATACGGCTATTTACTGATGCGAAAAAGCATCGCTGACTGCTGAACCGGACGTCGCAGGTTCCAGGGAGGCAAAAATGCTCGAGGCCCGTGTACTTTGATTTAGGCGCCGGTTAAAGAACCCCAGGTTGTCGAGGTTTCCGGACACCTACACTATGTGGTGTGCCTCATAATCATATTGTGGTTATGGCACATCAAATCCCAGCAATTATAAATATTTAAAAACCATCGCTGATATGTGCACAGTTGTTTCGAATATATGAACTCGGAGCATGCCGTGGAAGGTCCACACAGACTAAGTTCGTTCAGTGACAGCAGGTAACATGCCGTGAGGCCCTACATTTGCTAGGAGCAGTTCAGAATGGATAACCCATTGATGCAAGGAAAGGAACAGACGAATACACAAACATTGATTGCGGTGATAGTCCTTGAAATTGCTAGCTGTCAATACCCCCCCCCCCCCCACAATTAATGAAAACGAGGTTTTAACCAACGACTCTTCTGCCAATGTGAGAGGCATTACTTTTTCTTGGATTTCAGAGAAATAGCTTCATTTAAGAACAGGTATTACACTGTCGTCTGCCACCGTCGCCGCTATAGCTCAGTGGTAGAGCGCTGGTCTTGTAAACCAGCGGTCGTGAGTTCGATCCTCACTGGCGGCAGCGCATTTTGTTTCGTCACTGTCGTTTTCTTTTTTTATTTCCATTGTTATTTTATAAGCAGCTAACCTACAATTTGATTCTTAAACGTGCCTCAATCTCGGTTATTCAGAATAAGTTTTAAAAACCTGCAATCCCTTATCGCAGGCTCTCTGCATTGAGTAAAAGAACCGGTGTATGTAAAGAACAGACGACGGTTTAAACCATTTTATTGTGACCGCGAGGATAGGGATAAAACATCCTGTATGTGCTACGCAGCGCAATACATATCAAATGAGCTATAGGAGCCGTTTATAAACAGCTTGGTCTTCCTGAGCATTCCAGCCTGCGTACTCAATTCTGGGTGTTCAGCATTAAACACTGTAACCACAACTATGTATTTTTGTTGCTGTGAAAGATATTGCACGGATTCATCATTTAGGAAACATTAGGCTTTAACTTTTTAGATGAAACTGATTGTTGTAACCACCTTTGTTCCCACGAGAAAATACGAGCTATGCGCATGTTATGTTACGTGAGCTGTTTTACGTTTAATTTTCGCCTATAGTGTTTTATGTTCAATGCGTACACGGGCCCGGTACCATGCATATTGCTACTTAATGCAATTAATCTGGCTCTCGAATAAACGTATCGCGATATTTTTTTTTACTGTTGGGATTGTCCTATCAATGAAGAGCATGCGAATTATCATCAACCGTCTCTGTCGCCGCTAAGCTCAGTGGCAGAGCGCTGGTCTTGTAAACCAGCGGTGGTGAGTTCGATCCGCCCTGGCGGCTGTATTATTTGTCTTGTCCCTCTCATTTATTCTTACTTAGGGGTGTGCGAATATCAAATTTTTCGAATACGAATCGAATACGAATATCCACCTTCGAATATCGAATCGAATATCGAATATCAAAGGAAAAATGCCTCCACAGTAACGATATTTTGTTTAACATGTAGCTATTTGAAAAAAAAAAACATTAACAGCCTTACTGGCAACAAAACACACACTGCTATCTCCAGAACACGATGTCCAGGCTAGCACAATGCACATCACAACACAAGCAAATATCACGGCACAATGAATGTAATGACTAGATGTTATTATGAAGAAATATGAGTTGCTCCACATGATCAGGCAGCAGGCTCTCCCTTGTAACAGAGACACCCCCCCCCCTGCCACTGAACAGGCACGCTCGCTTGGAACAGAAATGGCTGGTATAGGGAGGTACATGGGGCAAAGCTTTGCCAGACTGAGGTATCTGAAGGTGCCTACAGTCCGCCACCAGTCACATGGGTCACTGTCTTTCTTCAGAAGTGGCCCAGCATAGTGAACGAGTGGTAGTGAGGCACGTTACGGCCGCATAATATTGAAAATGTACGGTTACATGATCGCCAACAGCGCTGCGCGTCGGAGATACACCAGCAATAAATAATACGTATTGGGGCACTCGTCGCAGGCAGATATCGTGCCTCCGTGTACTTACGATGTTTATCGCTGCTCTCGGCAAAGTTTTTAGCGATACGAACGCAGCAGAAATGTGGAAGACGAGTTATTTTATGCATGATATTCGAATTTTTCGATTATTCGAAGTTATCGAATATTCGAAACTTTTCGAATACGCGATTTTCGAATCGAATACGAATATTTGGAATGTAATATTCGACGAATATTCGAAACTTTCGAATATTCGCACACCCCTATTCTTACTACCATTGTATGTTTCTAGGAGCTAAGCTAGAATTTGATTATTGTTTACGCCAAAGTCTGGGTGATTCCGGAAGACGTTTTAACAACCTGTAATCTCTCGTCAACCATCCGGTGTACGTAAAGAGCAGACGGCAATTCAACGCCCTTTAATAACGTCACGATGGTAGGGATGAACGATCTTGTGTGTGTTAAGCAGCTAGGCACGTAACTGCTGAGATTTAGCGGCCGTTTATTAAAAGCGCGGGATTTCCGAGCATTCCTGTATGTGCATCTCCTTTTTGATGTTCAGCATTAACCAGTCTAACCATAACCAGGGCATTTCTGTTTTTGTGAAAGATATTTACGGCTGCAGCCCCAAGGGAACCTTAGGTTTTAACTTTTTAGAAGGAACGGACTGCTTTAAACACCTTTTTTTTTTACTTCGAGAAAACGCGAGCTCTGCGCATGTGCTATTACATGAGCAGTGTTTACGTTCTATTTTCGCTCATAGTGTCATATGTTGGGTACACGTACCCACTACCTTGCACCTTGGTTTTGAATACAGGTATCTTTTTTTTTCTGGGAATCATCCTATAACCGGAGAACACGCGAATTATCATCAACCGTCTCCGTCGCCGCTATAGCTCAGAGGTAGAGCGCTGGTCTCGTAAACCAGAGGTCGTGAATTCAAACCTTACTAGCAGCACTAGTTCTCACCCTTTATTTTTTTACTTACTTCATGGATATTTCTTTTACTGAGGTCACTGCGGTTAAAGAATGTAGAACGATAATATTGTTACGGTATATCATCTATTAGCAATATATATGGTCATCCAGAAAGTGTGCACACCAATATTTACATACCAAAAAAGTCAAAGTTTCGCCGCAAAGTCGAAGCAAAGAATGCGATAGCAATGAATTACACTCACAAGAAGAACACCAAGCAGCTCAATACTTGCAGCGCGCCCATCAAGCGCAAAGGGCTCACGAAAAGAACACGTACAGGATGACCACGAACTAACAACAGTAACAGCTTGACACTTGCAGCGCTCTGCGCTGCTCAAACACAACGAAGGACGCTCGCAAAGAACGCACAGTAGACAAGACGAGCGTGAACAAACAACAGTCCCAGTGACTTATTTGTGCTTGAGCAGCGCGCTGCAACCCAACGCCCTTAGATATTTGTTTTCTTGGAAACTGTGGCGCGTGGAGGGGCCATTAGAGTGACGTCACATTAGCGGAGTCATTCGAGTGACGTCACAGAAAGAAGGAAAACCCCATTTAGATTGTCACTATGCTGTTTTCGCTCATGTGGCTTTGACGCTGATAAAAAGTCCCGTATACGTTTTCGTACATTCCTTTTCAGAAAACAGTTGCAGAACCCCAGCCTCATTAACAGTGCTATATTTTTATCTTATAACAAGGTATAAAGGAAAGAAGGAGAATTTTAAGTGCTGGTTTTTCTTTGTTAGACACAATATTATTGTGACTAACAGATTGCGTCTAATAATACTGCGTTTAACAAAGAGAAATGAGTCCTTAAAATTCCCCTCCTTTCCTTCATTCATAGCGAGGGCCTTGTTCTGGCAGATTTCATGCCTTCAGGTAGCGTGCGAGGGATTATTGGGCAGCTGCCAGCTCATAAATAGATCAAGTGCTACGTGACGCCAGTAGGCGAAAAAAAAAAGTGTGTTGCACACTCGCCGCCATGGCTGCCATCGGCAGGGGCTAGCTAACACTCCCCGGTTTAAATGCACAGATATACCCAGTTAATTGTACGGGGGGATGACAGCCGCTGTAGCTCAATTGGTAGAGCATCGGACGCGTAATTAGAAGGTTGCAGGTTCGGTCTCTGCCAGCGCCAAGTAGTCTTTTCATCCACTTTACTTCCTTCACACTTATATCATAATTACTACGAATAACATTCTCTATACTTTCGTTGGCATTAGTAACAAGGTATAAAGTAACATTTAGCACAAAATAGCTTTGTGAAAAGTTTAACGAAAGTTTGACCCCCACCGACTACGTGATAAGCTCAATATTTTCGCTCGTGTTGACATCAAAGGTGTCCGCCTATAAGGGCACCTTTTAAAAATGTCACCTGCGGTTACTTTGTTCAGAATGAGCAGTATTCATTAAAAAACAAAATGCTGGGCTTTTGCAGCGCGGAAACATAGCAAAATTGGACAGAGTGTACAGAAATAGCACTGGCTTCCAACTGACTTTACTTCACAAAGTCAGCGCCTTTTCTGTCTACTCTGTCCTATTTTCCTATGTTCGCGCGCTGCAAAAACCTGCCAGTGTGATTACAAACCAACTAGCTCAAGCCGCAATATATATATACTTATAAAAATGCAAACTGCGAACTGAATAGCCGCCTGGTAACTATTTTTGGCAATTATCAAGGATTTCATGCAGGGATTTTATACAAGGATATTTTCAGAGATCGTATACGATCCTTATCAGTTATTAAATAGCACTCAGGTTTACTATATGCCTTAAGAATGGCCTCAGCGGAAGTGACCTATATATCCTGGCACGTCATAGCGATGTTTTCCTGCACGGCGCGCACTTCCATAATGCCAACTACAATCTCGCAGGCTTAAGGAGGGGTAGTAATCGTGCTTTTTGGGTTTTGGGTCAATCATCACTTCCGATAAGTGGTAACTGTCGTTTCCCTTTGGTTTTTGGGTCAATCATCACATCCGATAAGTGGTAACTGTCGTTTCCCTTGTTTTGTGAGTCTCGTTTCGGTAGTACAATATTTTTTTCTGCAACTTTTCAAATGAGCTATTGTCACTTGCTTGAAATGGAGAATATTGCATGGAGCCTGCTTTACATCCGCACAATCTCAATCTTGTTATTGGCACGAGTACCGAGTGCTGTTCTTGCTTCTCTTCCAAACACTTCCGGTCGAGCACTTACTTCCGGTGTACCGAATATTCAAAAGAAGTCTTCCTACAAATTGAAATCCGCGGTTCTGATGGAGGTTACAAGTTATATTGGATACTTATGATAACGGAGTATAACTTAAGTTAAGGGCCAGTTAACTGTCAGCATAAATAATGAAGTTAGCAATCCGTTGTCACTACCGTCCCCACTAAAAATAAAACCAACGTTTTTTTTTGTCTAAATCAGAGGGGCAGTCCTTGTTATTCGACTTTACAGGAATCCCCGAAGTAAATAATGCGTAAGATAGCAGCATCCGCCACCGACGCCGCTATAGCTCAGTGGCAGAGCGCTGGTCTTGTAAACCAGCGGTCGTGAGTTCGATCCTCACTGGCGGCTGCATTTTTTATTTCGCCACTTGTCATTTTTTTATTGATATTATAGTTTCCTCGGAAGCAAAAGCTTATATTTGATTCCTTAGTGTACCAACAAGACCCATACCACGCTATCAGTGCACGTACTCAAACTTTGGATGTACGAACTTTTGCATCTTAGCAAGCGCAGCGGAACAAAAACAAGAGAAAGGAACGCGTAGGCAGGACGGGCGCCCGTCCTGTCTACGCGTTCCTTTCCCTTGTTTTTGTTCCGCTGCGCTTGCTAAGATGCAAATGTTATACACCCACCAACTAGCCCAAATTTCCGCGTTGAATTGGTGTACGTTAAAGAACTGGCGGCATTTGAACCTCATTTCAGTACGCCGGAAGTGAAGGGTTCAAATCATTTAGTCTGCTGGGAATTTCCGTACATATCTACTGAGGTAGAGCGGCAGTTTGCGAAAAGCGTGTGTGTTCTGAGCATTTCTCTGCAACTAATGTACGGTCTCTCAAATGTTATCATTAGGCGGATGGCGCCTTTGTGGAAAGTAAATGTGCGACATTGTGGGAATAAACATATTTCGGTAACTATATTTGTCCACCAGAGAGCACACGTGCTCCGCGCATGTTCTATTACGCGCTATTTATATCTTATTTGCGCTTTTAGTGTTTTGTGTGGAGCAATGCTTTCCATGCATCCATCTTTTAGCCAAATGCATTTTTTTGTTTCAATAACGTCCCTTCAGTAAAGATGCGTGAGATAGCATCGTCATCGTCGCCGCTACTGCTCAGTGGCACATCGCTCGTCTTGTGAACCATAGGTCGAGAGTTCCATCTCCACTGGCGGCACTCATTTTTAGCAACGCTTTTAGTTTTATTACCGTGGAATAGTTTAGTCGAGGGCACTGTGGCTAAATATTGCACTCTGCGATTTATGGTTCCGACTCGTTATCGCGCTTCGCTATATGTGCCCATAGAAAAACAATGTACCTCCAAAATTGTATACGAAAAAATTATTCGTTTCAATTTTATTCAGGAGAAGACACAAGTTAACTGCAGTCATGCAAAGCAACTTCTCAAATTTCCGGTGAAACGTGTAGATTACTTCTTAAGACCATTTGTTTTACACTACACTTTGTACGAAAGTAACTTATGGCAATGTAGGATTTTCTTCTTTCTTTATTTTTCTTTTAGAGTGGGTTTTATCTCAGCTTCAGAAGGCAGGACGTTTGGGCGGGCTCGCAGTCCTTCGTACTTCAGGAGCCATAGCGCACTACACGAACACGAGTAAGATGAGCGCTTGTGCTGTGTTCATCTCGCCTCGTGTTCATTTAAAACGCTATGGGTTCTGATGTTATCTTAACATTGAGCGCTATGTTTAGGAGTTAGTAATTTTCATTTCTTTTTGTGATATTCATAAGATTTATTGCGGTACCTATGAAATCCTCACGATGCGTAAATGCGAGAGCATCATTTGTCTAGCGGTGAAATATCGCCGAGTTTAGGGCTCCTGCGTTGTGTGCACGAGTGCAAAGTTGCATCATATGTGATCTCAATCGCGTACGGCGTCAAATTCAGCCATATACGTCAGGCACGCACACACCAATGCAAACTTCCGTTTTCCCCGTTTACCCGACAGGGCAAGAGCTCCTGAGTTCTTGCTTCATGAAGATGACGTAGCCTGTGCGATGTTTTTCTGTTATGGATATCAGACGACGACAGGGTCGCACAATGAGCCAATTAACGCACTCGGGTAAGGTTGTACCGCAAGAAAAGTATTTCGATGGTAACGATTAAAAGAAAATTACCATCCAAGAAGAGGGATGGTCGATTGTTTTTAAATCTATTGATGATGAATGGTTGGCCACTTTAACTATTGATCGGCGAGTCCTGATTGGTAAGACTTTTTATTCCATTATACGAGATTTTTGGCGGGCGCTTTCAGAAAAGTTGGAAGAGTTTATTCTCACATACAGTTTATAGGCCTTCCAAACAAATAAATAGAGCCCGGAATCCATTCATTTTTATGGAAGGTGGAAGAAAGATCAAATGCATGAGTGCATGGCGTTTGATAAATGATATGTCCTTTGTTAAATATTATGCATAATTAGTGCTAATGAAGAGACAACATATCAAGTAATGATGTAAAGCGAAATAAGACAGATATTCAAAGGAGAATGAAAGCATAAAGTAACGGAAAAACGTAGAACAAGCAGTGTTGCTGGACTGTAGAGGAACAATTAGGTAATGCCGCTATGAAATGACACTTGTCGAGTGCATTTTGAACCTAGCTTCAAAGGCTAGGTTCAAACCCAGCGATGCCATACAAATTTGCTTTAATTGGTACGATCACTCCTTTATCGGGGCGATCGTCTTAAATCACAGAGGGTCGGCCCAACGAACAGGTTTTAGTTGAATCAGTGTTTAAATGCATACGCAATTAAAGACGCTTTCCGGGACTAGATGTAAAGCTGACGTGGAGGATTGTAGACGTCAAAAATATTCATAACTGCCAACTCAGCCCCCACGCTCCGCAGGCTGGTGTCCTAACGACTGGACCGAACACAGCAAAAAAATACGAATTAGTGGCTATCCGTTATTATGGCGTCACTTTGTCCCCACGCATTTCCTTGAGGGCTGTCGGGGTTTCGAACCTGGCCAGCCACTCAGGTTCAGGCTGCTGGTATTCAGCACTTCAATGTATTGTTGCGTACATTGACCGATATGTACATGTGCCGTTCGGGAATTCTGGTTACAATATGCCGCTATTCTTGAGCAGGTTTCTGCCAAGAGATGACGATTAATGACATCCGTACAACCAGATCATGCTTCTGGGCCTCCGCTATTCACTGGGCTAAACACCTACTCTTGCAAAAGATTAAAAGAGCACATCACTGAAATCGGACGGTAACGGTACACAAAACTGACTACAGGATGAGCTTTCCATGCTTGCAGAGAACACTGTGATGAGCTTCCACAAAGAACAGGTGACCTAAAGCTAACTTATTTGAATTGTGTAGTCTAGAAATAAAGCGTGGCTCCTTTCCCGGCCTTTTCGCGAATAAGTGTAAGCAAAACGTAAGGAGAGAGCTGCAGAAGGCTGACGTCAGAGAAGTGTTGCAAATATGTTGCAAATACGTGTGCTGCAAATATGTTGACGCTTTTGAGGGAATATATCCGCCGAACCACAGCGACCATTTGCAATATGAAACATAGCTGGGAAAACATACTTTGAAATTGTATCGCGATATGATGGAAGATACTTAGGCGAGAAGAAATTGAGATACAGATGCAACACACTGCCGCCATTATTCTGTCCTATACAAGAACAGATCACACATTTGCGAAATCTCCATTTTGGTCCACGTTGAGCCGCAATTTACACCCAGTGGTGCGCCAGTTAAAAATATACCACAATCAAAAGCAAATAATAGTTCTTACATGGCGAGTGTCATCATTACGTTTTTTTAATTTGCTTTTTGCAAGGAAATAATCTTTCAATTTCCTCATTGACGGGGTATCTTCCATTTGCTCATACGGCGGCTTCCTCATCGAAGTTCTCCATTGCCGTCAATTTGGAACTTAAGAAATTATTTTCTTGCTTAAAACAAGATATCTAAGGATAAAACTTGCCATATAAGAATAACTATTTATTAGCTTTCAAGTGAGGTATGAAGCTGATTTTTAATTGGAGCACCACGGGGTGTAAATTGAGTCTCAATGTGGACTAGAAGAAGATTTTCTCAAATTTGGGAATTCTTTCTTAAGATTTGCAAGCTACAGTGGCCGGAAAATATTTTCATTGCATATTAAACCTTCCGCAGAGTAACTATTAATTTCTCAAAATAGTCTTACATAGCGTCGATTTAGTAAAAAATCCCTTACGTAACAGAAAGCCTTCGTCAATCTTGAACATTTTAGTTGGTCCGGCAGTCGCCTATCTAGATTTTAACTATGCACCTACGACGTTCGCAACATGGGAAGAGAAGGCTTATATTCAGGCTAACGGAGTCTACATTGGTTCCAGCATACCACCTGTTTTGAGTGATTTTTTTAGGACATCTAGATAGGCGACCGCAGGACCAACTGAAATGTTCAAGGTTAGCGAAGGTTATTCGTTACGTAGGTGATTTTTTAGTAATTCTAAACAAACACGAAGCGGGCCTAGAACTATTGATGTTTGAAGTGTTAAATGAATTTCGAGAGTATTTTAAGCCACATGTTTAAACGTAGGAGTTACCAGCGGGGCGGACCATTAGGTTTCTTGATCTAAAGCTCAGCTTTGTCACAGCTCATATTTGCTGGTCGTATGAGCCACGCGCCAGCAAGCCACTACTATTGCGTTTGATTCTTGTCATTCAAAGCTAGTGAAAAGGTCCATTGTCACAACATGCTTCATGAATGCTCTAAACAAGTCATGTCCCCACTTAATTTCAGAGAGCTTTAGTAAGCAGCTCGAACGTCTCAAGGCAGCAGGGTTTTTGCTAAATCTGTTAATTTCTGTCGCAGAGTCGCTTCTGAAAAAGCTAAGGAGCATCCAGGACAAGCAATCAGCATCGTATTGCAACAGGCGTCAAAAAGTTTACTGTGATTATGGCTGAGCCCTTTGTAATGGGTTGGAAGCTTTAAACGACCCACTAGTTACGTAATTCGCATTGTATGATGCGCCGTCGTTATCTAACTCTTCCACCACGCTTTATAACATACGTTAACGTGAAACAGAAAGAGAGGGGGAGTTAACTTTATGGAGACCCTGAGGAAATGGTTCATGGAAGCCTTACGGGCTTCCTTGAAACCGATAGAAGTGCACTTGCGAGGAACCCACTAGGCTATAAATCATCATAATTTTTGTGAAGTAGGGAAGCAGTCACTATGTAATTTTTCGTCATTCTGCGGAGAACCGTGGTACCCGCTAAACACCTGTAAGGCATTATGTGCACTTTGTTGATGCTGTGGCTGATGACGATGAAGAATTATGGCAGAGCCCTTTGTAATGGGTTGGAAGCATTCAACAACCCACTCGTTGCGCAACTCGCATTTCGTGACGCCCCGTTACAGAATTTGCGTTGTGTGACGCCTGGTTAATATTTTCCTCTTCTACCACGCTACATTACATATGTTAATGTGGTTCCTTCCCGACATGAAGCCTGTGTAGGGTCTTTTTGCAGTTCAAAGCACTGGCATGGCTCTGAGGTAGAATACTGGGCTACCACGCAGAGGGCCCAGGTTCGAACCTCCTTCCATCTCGGATAATTCTTTTATTTAGTTTTTTTCTTATTTTCTTTCTTATTTTATTTTCCTTTTTTCTTTCGCGCGATAGTGGTTACGGCGATAGCGGCGACGGCGGCGGCGGCGGCGGACAACTACGGCGCCAAAAACGGCCCTTGTTGTGACCTTGTTGTGAACAGCTTTCACTGTAAAAAGAAATTGACTTTTTATCATTCAGATGATTCACGCGTGTTTGTGACACCGAGTGATGATGCGGTGATGTTGATGTCAGAGTGCTGATAGGACATTAATGGTGGTCACGTGTGTTTTGACTGTCATGGCATAAATGTGCCTACTTCACGGAATTAAAGATGAGTTGTTAACCATTGCCTGTCGCCGTCTGTCTTCCTTTGTGTTCGTCTCAAATTCAGCGCTGTTTTCCTTTCTTTGCAGAATGAAGCAACTTATCAAGCCTTAACTCCAGTATGTCGATCTTGCATTCACGAGATCCTTCAAATAGCTGATGTGTGAAATCCACGAGACGCAAATCCGCACATTCTTGCGATCTTCACATTTCGAAACGATGTACCATCCAAGATAAACTTCGATAACACTATAGCGACATCGAAATTTGCGCAATTGACGTCGCATTTATTGGAGTTCGCAGCACGGGGCAGTGGCTACAAGCAAATGAAATAGCATTGACCTAGCCAAAAAGCAAAAAAAAATCTACAAAGCAGAAGATTGGGCGAAGATGGTTGCACACTTGCTTTTGTCGAAACGGCTCGAGCGCCACCACGTGACTCTACTCTACCAATAGGTACGCAGAAACCCCACGCGCGTGGTGGGGAGCTAGTTGGTAAGACATTGTGAAAGCCCCGCCACGGTGGTCTAGTGGTTATGGCGCTCGACTGCTGACCCGAAGGTTGCGGGATCGAATCCCGGCCGCGGCGGCTGCATTTTTGATGGAGGCGAAAATGTTTGAGGCCCGTGTACTTAGATTTAGGTGCACGTTAAAGAACCCCAGGTGGTCGAAATTTCCGGAGCCCTCCACTACGGCGTCTCTCATAATCATATCGTGGTTTTGGGACGTTAAACCCCAGATATTGTTAGGACATTGTAAAAGAAAACATGAAACTACGCGTAGGAACAAGACATGGACAGGACCAGCGCTGACTAACTGAATAACTGTTACGCATGCGCTTAGCTGTTGTGAAAAAGATGTGTCGCTCGAATAAATCAGTTCTGAGTCCGCGCTCGTCCTGTCCATGTGTTTTTCCTGTTCCTCGGCGTAGTTTCATTTTTTTTTTACTAAAAGAATGTCTATGCCTTTAGTTTTATTCTGGTGGCATAGTGGCAGCAGTATCAGCTTCAAAAGTGGCGTTCGGCCAACTGCTTCGCACGCTACTCTTACGATCGCAGGTATTTTGTGCCTTAAATCCACGTATCGGAAATACCGATATATACCGACGCACGTCTTGCCAGACAAAGCACGATAGGGATACACTACACCCGAATAGTATCTAAACGTATACTTGAAACTCAACCTAACGAAACCCGATTTTACGAATTTCCGGATATAAGAAATTCCCATTCCCCGAGAGGTACCTTTAGAGTAAAAAAACAAGAAAAAAACACAAAGAACACCGGGCACACCTTGCATCAGACGCCCCCGCGTGGCAAGGGGTTGCTCCACGCGCCGCAGTTTAAAAGATGAAGAAATATCTAAGAGCGTTTTATTCTCCATTATTGACACTTGCAACGCGTTGCTCAAGTACAAAGACGTAATAACTGCGACAGTTGTTAGTTCACGCTTGCCCTGTGCATGCCTGTGCGTTCTTTTAGGGCGTGCTTTTTTGTGCTTCAGCGGCGCGCTGCAAGTATCGAGCTGCTTCTGGTTCTTCGTGTGACATTTCAATTTCTTGCTATCGCATTCATTGCTTCGCCCATGCGGCGAAACTGTGACTTTTTGCTTCCCCTGCTAACACAATCACTTCGTTCGTTCTCCTCGTGTTTGCGTATCAGCAGCCTGTCATAGCTTCTCGTGACTGTACTTCGCCTGCGTCACCCGGACATTGGAGGTTGCAGATCCAGGCCACCTTCCTCGACTTTTCGCACGCACAGGCGCAGCTTATCGGCAAATTCAGTCCGCCACGGCGGATCAGTAGTTACGGTGCTTGACTGCTGACCAGAAGGGCGCGGGTTCGATCCCGGCCGTAAAGGTCGCATTTCGGCGAAGGCGTAATGATAGAAGCCCGTGTACTGTGAGATGTCAGTGCACGCTAAAGAGCACCACATGGTCTAAATTCCCGCAGCCTTCCACCACGGCCTCTCTCGTGGTTTTGGGACATATCGTGCTTTTGGGACGTGTATCGTGGTTTTGGGACGTAAAACCCCATACATTATCATTATCGGCAAATTCATTGTCACGGTAGCTTCTGGGTGTCACTACGTTACAATAAAGTTGCGAAGGACCGAAAAATCTTTTTCTGGATTGTTATGAATTTCCCGATTTGAAGAAATAATTCGAGCACAGTCACACTTCGGTAAATTGAGTTTCAACTGTAGTATCTAACATAGATGGTGTCTTCGATACTGCCCAGCACCGCTATGGAAACACTTGAGCGTCCGACCAATGGGGGCGTTGGTCCTAAGCCAAAGGATCAAAGACGAAATGCTTTCCCTTGGCGTCAGCGCATACGCTCACAGTCCTATTCGCCCGACGACTATCTATAGTGACGACGACATGCCCTCGTTACCGGGAAGCGCAGCTGCGCGTTTCGTAGAATTGGTGCCATAAACCGGAGATGCACGGTGTAGTGTAGCAGACGGCACATCTTTCGGCTAACATCCCCGCTTTGCTACTCTACGCCACGTTTCTGTAATGTCACATTAACTGACGTAGTAACACGGAGGTTTTCCATACCTCTTGACGCGAGCTTTTCGCGTCGTCATCGAGGATGTTGGTGTCTGCACTGCTTTCGTATATCTGAACCAGATGAATGCCTTGTACACGTTGGGCAAAATAAATGTAGAACCAGATCGCTTTCCGTGAAGGCCTCAAAGAATTTTGTAGTAGCAGAATAACAGCCCTCTCGAAGACAAGATGTAAGGCTGGCATGGAGGGCCTCACACATCAGGAAAATTTAGACTTTGCGAAAATTTAATACCAAGCTCTGTGGGGCCGTTCCAGACAATCGCGAAAGCTAGGAACGTGAAAGACGCCACGCGAATACCGCCTAAAACCAACGTTCGAAGGAACGCCGCTACATACAATAAAGCTCAAAGCTTACGGATCATTCGCATAACACCCAAACGAGATCCTGCGTGGAATTTTAGATGTGAAGCATCTTATAGCGGAGTTCAATCCGGTGGTGGTGGTGGTGGTGGTGTGCGGCGTGGCCACCCTTACTGCGCATGCGCAAACCTTCTCCACTTCCCTCTCCCCTCTCCACATCACCTATCCCCTTCCCTTTCCCATTTCTCTTTCCCATCCCCCTCCCTCCCCTCTACATCCCCTCGCCACTCCTCCTCTCCCCTCCCTCTCCCCTCCCCTCCCCCCCTTTCCCCCTCTCCACATCACCTCTCCCTCCCCCTCCCCTCCCTCTTCCCCCTCCCCAATTTCCTTTCCCCCTCTCCCCTTTCCCCCTCACCACTCCACCTCTGAAACGCGGGCTATACCGTTGGCTCTACGTGCTGAAACACTGCTTCGCATCGCCTCATGGTCCCCTTTAGCGGGAGATTGTGTGATTTTCATTCATTCACGAATTTATTTATTCTTCGTTCATTCATCCATTCATTCACTCATTGGGCGCTTTTAGCTGACCGATTCTGTGGTCCTTTCCGGTTTCCGCTCAAACGCTCAACGTTACCGGAGCGCAATGCGCGTTGTTGGTTTTAGCCAAGCGTCTTTCGGTCAAGGCAAGCGCGACGCCACCTGTGCATGAAAGTCAAAAGTACGTTGAAAAGGAAAATAAAAATTGTACTTATCTTGCAGCGAGAAAGGAAATTCTGTTTTAAAACAGTGTGAACTTATTTATTTTCGTGTTACGGTGGTGCTTGACGCATTAGCCTTTTTTATTTATTTTTTTGTCACCTTAGCTTGGCGCTGGACTATAATCTAAGCTACAATTATCCAATCTTATGTGCATGATGTCTTCATGCTGTTAGGTATACATTGTGCTCACCCAAGTTCCGCGGTGTTCTCATGTACCCTTTGTGTATAGCGAGTACTCGTAGACTGCGTTGCTCATACCGGATACAATCTATGCAGCCCAAAGGGTAGCTTTGTCCGGAGAAGAGGCACTATGCTTAATACTTCGTGCAACTACAGTTCTTATTTAACGACAGCCTCTTGCGTGACGTATTGCGTTAATTACACTGAGCAGTACGCATATAAACTCTTGAACCCATTTTGTTAACTGCTGAGATACATCAGGCCCGGCATTTTCTGCCTGAAGTGCACATGCATCCAGGTAGAAGGGTATTCCATTTCGTTAAAAACTGAGCAGCTGCTTATGTTACAGAAATAACTATTTGCATTCAAAAATAGTGGATTGTAATTGCTGGAAAAGGCTCATTTTCTGCTCCAAAGCGGGATTTTACCTGCTCCAGAAGTTGGACTAAAATTGCTTCGATCAATGAAATCACTGAATGTGGTAGTGAACCCGGAGATGCAAATGTGTTGTTTTCTTTATTGTGAACAAGGGTACAGATACGGTGACGGTGCGGCACGAATGCCTGGACATCATCTGGCTCTTCGACTGCGGTTTCATCTTGTCTGTTGTCCCCCTGCACAGCAGTGTCACCACTCCCTTGGACTGGAGGCTCAGGTTCCTCATCCCAATCATTCCCAAGAGGAGTGATGCCGGTGACTGATTTTCTGCAGTAGAATAGAGGGCATGCAGTGAAATAAAAAAAAATTCTTGCCCAGCGGAAGACTATTGCAAATAAGCGATGAAATCTCGCAATGAGGAAATAACTTCCGGTACACCATACTTCTCGTCCTGTGTGGAGCTGCTATGAAAATTTAGGTTGCGCGTAACCCATTAGGCTGGTATTGAGTCTGACGAACATTGAGAAAAGCAAGTGATAATGAACAATGTCTATGCACTTGCTTGTCCCCCTTTCTCACGGCGCTTCAGAAAACAGAAATTTAGATTAAGGGTGTTTTCGACTCTCTGAACACAGTTACGAACAGGCACCACGAAATGGGAAGCAAAACGTAATCACATGCTAACATAACAGCGCACAGCCAAGAGCATGCAGTCACACTACAACACTGAAAAACATTTATGAAAACAACACCACGTTAGCAGTTTTTCACAAGAATACAACGTCAACATGACATCACAGATCGCCAAATTCTTTGGCGTCACTATGTTGTCCAATAAAAACACGTCACATTACGAATTCATCAAATAACATCGTCCATTTGCATTGCCTCCGTGATCAGTGCACCAATCACGGAGGTAATGCAACGCAATACTGCAGTCAAGTGCAGCAGAGAAGGGCCGGCATTATAGTCGGTGAAAATTCTTCCGTTCCAGACCTAGCAATGCAAAGTATGAGTTCGCTCAGATGATCTCACGCAGTATGGACACTTACCCCCTTCTTCAGAAACGCTTGAACTTAGACACCGCCTTCAAGGCAGCACAAACGCGTTTCAAACGCGCTGCCCTGGGGCAGCGCGTTCAGCGCGTTGTCTTGTGGCAAGTCAAACTAAAGAGCGTTTCTGAATAGGCGGGAGAGTGGCTGCTGTTAAAAACTAAATTGTTACTATTGCAAATGAAATCGCTTACTTGCGAAGGCGGAGTCCTGTTGACGGAAGTACCAAAGAAGCAGCTCGAGACGCTCCTTTATGGCCCTAAGTGTCAGCTGTCGATGTATCGCCACATGCGCAGATTTTCAAAGGGAGTGGCTGCGACGACTTCTCGGAGAAGCCACAGATCCTCGTGCATCCTGAAGTGCTGTCAGGGCTTGCGCGTTGGCCGAACAACCGCTATGTTTTCCGAGCAGCGCGGATTTTGGTTGTTTCTCCTCGTGTCACGTGATCCCGTCCATGGTCCGGTCACACGCTCAGCGCCTGACCGTCTGGCGCATGCGCAATGACGCCACCACCGACTGGCTGAACGGAGTGAGAGGCGAAATACGGTGAGCTAAAAGCGCCTATTATTATGGCTATTGGTGCTTCCTTTGGTTGAACCGACCGCTTGCTTGCTGAGGAATTCGTAGCAGGCATTTAAGTTAGAAGAACAACATTTAAGGCATTTAAGTGGCACCATTTGAAGCATTTTCTTCATATTGTACTTGTTTGCTTAAAAGATCAAATGGAAACATCGTTTCTTTTTTGCAGTATTATTTATTACTAAGGGTACAATTCAAGCAAGTTGGATAGGTAGCGTAACTCGGACACATAACCAGATCAAGCGCGGAGGCTTTCCAAGGTTACCTAAGCGACGTATGGCCTTCGAAATTTGGCTCCATGGGCAGCGCTACAGATAGCGGCGCTTTGAGTACGAAGTACTCTATATCGATGAGCACTTTTTCAAAACATACTACTCTGAATCGTTCACATTATCACCTCTACTGCCCTTTCAAAGGCGCTCTTTGCTGGCACGTATATGCAAAACTTGAGACAGCATCACACGCGTTCGTTTTGCGCCCGAGTGCACATGTAGCAGCAGTTCCCAACTGATGTAAGTCCATGTGTGTAAGTTTTCAATTGCCAAACACTCTGGCGGCCTGTTCTATCTTCCTTGGCATCATGCCCAAAGTATCTGAATATGTCAAAAAAGCACGCTACAGGTCACCTTGTGGCGCGCGAAAGAAGTGAGAACTGCCGCCCACAGTGAATTGCTTATTTACTCGACAGAAGGCTCTAGCTGACGGTCCACCTTCGTCGGAGGATAAAAGCACCCGGATGAGCGTCGGACGCGCTGCTCTCGCCTTGAGCCATGCTCCCGCTTCACCTTTCTTCAGGCCACAGACCATTCCGCACGAGTCGCCGTTATCGCCTTCCTTTAGGACGCGACCCTGCTACAAGGTCAACACTAAAATAGTTTAAAAATGCCCCCACCTCCCCGAAGGGAATCGTGAGGAAATGCGAATGCATTTCTTGCGCCGAGAGTACACGGCGTAGTAATTTTAATGGCGTAAATTAATGACGAGACGAAGATTTGTACCGTAACCATTTATTTACACATTCATCAGCACCTGTTTGTGTTGTCATTGTACCTGACGGCCATAATCTCAGCCTTGTGGTCGCTAAAGTGTACAGTCAAAGGGTCTTCGAGAAGCATGCGCACGTCACAGTTTCGGGTAAAGGCGAGATCAATGCAACTTCCGTGAATGGTAGTCGGACACTTGTCGGACTCGGCGGATGCACACTGCATAGAGTACTTTGTCTGCATGTACACCACCAACCACTCGCCGCTCTTCTTTCTCACGTCCACGTTAAAGTCACCAACCAAGACGACGGGGTCAGATACTTTGGAGCGCGCACGCACACTTTCTATAGCCCGTCCAGTTGCACGGCAACGGCGTCACGAGCGAGGTTGGGCGCGAGGTACACGGTCACCACAAAGGCTCCGTACCGTTGCCGTCAGACATTCGCCTTCACCGACTTCTGCCATCGCCTTGAGAGGCACCCAGCCAGCGAACGGTCGAGAGTGAGGCGCGAGCGGACGGGAGAGTGGGGCGCCAGCGTTCTCGGCTCGGCGTTGGCGTTTCACAGCGGCGTCTCGAGCACACATTTCCGGATGTTCTTGAGAGGCGCCCAGCCAGCGAACGGTCGAGAGTGAGGCGCGAGCGGACGGGAGAGTGGGGCGCAGGGAGGAGAGAGAGCGAACGGCGAGAGAAGGAGCGGCGAAGCACTGCACCTACACTCTCTCGCCCCACATGCCCCGGTTGCTAGGGGCGAGGATAAGCGCGCGCGCCCGCAGCTGTTGCTATGGGAGAGGGAGTGAGAGCTGAGAGATAACACCTGCCGGCGCGCGGACAACGCCGGATGCCTTACATAGCCCGACTAAGAAATGCATTCGCATTTAAAAGAGGGTGCTACAGGTCAATTCGATACCTAAGTAGGTCAAGAGAGGGCGAGACTACGTCACATATAAATGTTTCGTTTCCCGCCATGGACGGCGAGCAGGCCACACGTTTGGGACCCGATGCGCTCGCCCGTGAACGTCAGCGTCGCGAAAGTGCTATTTCGTCTGTCCGAGCCAGCGAAGAGCCAGCGAATGCGAGGTAACCCTCTGCATCGGAAGACCCAGACGCAAACCGAGTGCCATCAAAGACATGCGAACCCGCAGCTTCGACTCAGACAAGCACAAGCCAAGTGTCAACACAGGCAGGCGAATCCTCAGCACTGCTCCGCAGTTTGTGCAGTTTCCACGGTGTGTAAGTGGCGCTATTTCTTTAAGTGCGTCAGCAAACGATCGTCCGACTCAACGCAAAAACAGTCCCTCCGTTAAGACGATCATCGCCATAAAAACCAATGAGTAAGACAAAAGGAATTTTCTTGGCGGGGGCAGGGTTTCAACACGCTCTCCCACGCTAAGGTGAGTGTCCTAACCACTGCGTTACACACCCACATTTGAAAATGATTAATGTATCAGGCATGCCTGTAGCCAGGAATTTCATTCAAGGGGGGGGGGGGCACTTTGATGAAAACCTTGAGTATTTGAGAACACAGCTATTTTCATTATTTACTTTCGGTAAAACACCCGCATTCAGCAGAGTTTCTGGAGAAGGGGGGAGCTCCTAGCCTCCCCCACCCCCTCCCGGCTACGGTCCTGGTATCAGGACCACACGAATATGTTATACCCGTGGTGGAAAACAAATATTAAAGGAGAACGCTTTCTAAGAAGACTTCGTTGAATTGCCCAGTGGTGGAATAAAAGACGTCTGCAGAACACGATGTAAACCCAACATGGAGGATTGTAGGCATCAGGAAAATACCAACATTGCGAAAATTTGACGTGTGATTCGCGTTCCTGTGGTCACAGAATGCCCGTGCCACGTGGCCGTTGTATACGCTGACAAGCGCTTGCAAGAAGATGAGGGAAGCCATGCCAATGCCGCCGGAAAACAGCGTTCTCGGGAAGGATATCCAACCTAGAACAAAACTCTACCCTTACGCGTCACGTATACAAGTGCCAAAAAATTCTGCATAAACTTTATTTAATTTACTGAACTAAACGAAAGTTATGCTATAAAGCGGCGCGTATTGATTGCGCGTAACAATGCGCCATAAACATATTTTTGTACCTGCGCTCAATATTAAAGTGACAGTAACACTGTAATGACAGAAATATTGGTAATATATTGAGCGCAACGTGAATTTCACAAATCTATCCCCGCCTCACATATATGGTTACGGATGTTTTCAAATTTTTCGGCTCCTAGCCCTATTGGAAAGATCTTTCCTTCTCAAACGTCGACGCATGATGCGGCCAATACAGGAAGTTTTGCAATGTTTCAGAAAGAAATGCGCAATTCAAACGGATTGAAGTACCTTAAACTCGACCCTTTTCGCCATCCGAGAAAAAATGCTTGCGCGTGATGGTTGGAACAAGGGTTACTGATTTGGCGTAATGCAGCTTTCCATAATTACAACATAGGGACTGTGGCTTTTGAAGCTTTGTAGTGGTGTAGGTTTTCATACCTAAGAAGGCGCAGTAGTGGAAACTCCGGTCACCGTCGCATGAGGGAGTCACGTGACCTGAGGAAATACGTCGCGTGTGACGTCACTAGTACAGCAAAACATTGCTGTCGACTCTGGTTGCGGCAGTAGTGATGCTGGCAAAATAATCACAAATAGGAAGCTGCAAGGCGTAGGTTATGCCCCTCCCCCTCCAAGAAGCGGCACACACACACACACACACACACACACACACACACACGCACGCACGCACGCACGCACGCACGCACGCACGCACGCACGCACACACACACACACACACACACACACACACACACACACACACACACACACACACACACACACACACACACACACACACACACACACACACACACACACACACACACACACACACACAAAAGCGAGCGCGCATACAGTGACACGGGCAAAGCGCTGACGCTGGCAAAAGAACGACAGTTATGCGTCGCCAGGTATACTCTTCCCGTTGCATTCAAATTTTGGCGGAAGCATGACGTCAGACTTGACGCTGCTGGACGTGACTCTAGCGCATGTGAAGGGACCGGACGTTCTGCGACTCTGCTATTTAATGTATGAAACCACGCTACAGAGGAGGGTGAGAAGAGAATTCACGTGTCAGTTAGTCTAGCCATCTATCAATATCTACACAACTCGTCGTCGCATCACGGCACAAGGAATTGTTTGGTCCCGTGTTCATTATTCCGAGGCCAGTCGCGTCGTTCCTTAAATCAGAGCAGTCGCAGGAGGAATACCACTGACGTCTTTACTTATCCGGTGCTTTTAACTGCATTGGTGTTTCAATGAAAACATTCGCACTCAATTTAACAGACCTTGAAAACAGCACGATTGGCAAGCGCACAATTCTGGTCGCCCGAATTCAGATAATACAGGTAGGAGCGAAACACGATAAAATTTGAGGCGAGCGTAGTGGAGCAGACTGACCTTTCAAGGGCTCTTTCATGCAGCGCCTTGATCGGCCCTTTCCTCCCTATTTTTTTCCCGTTCAAACAGCCATAATCAAAATTAAAAAAAAATACTGTTTAATAATACTGAAGAAAGAGGCAATCGTTTATTTAATATTTATTATTTTATTGATACTGTAAGCCTTAACAAACTCTTACAGGAGTGGGAAAAAGGGATACAGATTGACATCTTCACATTAGACCACAGAACAAAAAATAATAAACAAAATAAAGAAGGAAAAAAGAATAAAATAAAGAAGAACAGTACAGACTGTTGTGGGCGCATTACATCCACATAAATTTAAGTAAAATAAAGTGCTGTTCTGAGTAAAATAAAGCAGGTCATGTGTTTTATTTCAAAATTAATTTTTATCTTTATTATTTGCCCCTCCTCACTGGCGAAGTCGTCCTTGCACGGTAAAGACCATGACCACCATTGCTGATGATGCTTCCGCCTGTGTTCCCAAGCTTGACACCATAGGAATAGGCCTTATATGTTACGTTTCAATATGAAGACAGTCTGACTGAAATGAATATTCCGTCTTCTTGGGCGAAACTCGCTTGTGTTACTACGCAATAACACTGCTTAAGCAAACTTTATGAGCTCAACAAGTATATGACATCAAATGAACTAGAAGGTGAGTGGCTTTCCAGAAGCATCAGGCTATTAAAGGGACCCTGCAACACTTTTACAAGTAACCATCGAATGGCTTCATTGAGGGAGTTTGTTGTCTCACGAATCGACCGCCGCAAGAACTTTTAGAATCCGTCAAGTAGGAGCGGAGTGACAGAGATATGTCACAACGCTCTAATTGTTATCTCTCTTCTCTCCTCCCGACTAGGGATGGGCGATTAAAATTTTTAATCGATTAATCGTTAATCATTAATCTATTTAGCCTTTAATCGATTAATTGCTTTCGGTGGAATGTTTTATACGATTAATTGATTAATCGACATTTTTTGTGGGTGCTTTAAAACCTATATCTCTTTGTTTGAGAGGCATCGTTCGTGTCTGATATGGACCCAAATCTTTTTATCAGACGCTCTGACGATTGAAAATTCCCACTTTCGAAAGTGTCGACGACGGGCCCCTTCTGTCCAGTGCGCGAAAATTCCCACTTTCGCACACTGGACACAAGGGGCTCGTCGTCGTTGGTTGATGTCGCGGATTCAAGCATCTGTGGCCATCATCCCTGGACTATTCGGCAGCAGGTCGTATTTCTCGAACCCTGCCTACTCGAGCTCATCGAAACCGGAGGCGCGTTCGGGAACCACACTGGTTGGAAAGTCGTAGCTGAAACATGCAGCGTTGCCGAGGGTGAGGAAATCCCGAGAAAGGTAAAAGAGAGACGAGGAGGAAGAGGAATTAAATAAGACGCTCGCTCTCGTAAGCACGGCATCTTTTCTCGGTTTGTCGGTTAGATATTGTGGAAGCCCTACATAATACTATAATTGCGGACAGACGCGATCTTTTCCTCGAGGAAAAGAAACATACTGGCCTCAAACAGACCATCGGTACAGGCAACTGCGGGAAATAGAGTGACATGAGTTTCTGCCTCCCGGCTAGAACAAACAGCAGCAGCGCCAGTATACTCCGCAGGTTTCATCTGATCGTTGCCTTAACACGGCGCCACTGGCACCTTTTCACTCTTGCGTACAGCCTGAAGTGTGAGCGCTATCCAGTGTATCAGACATTACAATATAAATTTCGCGACTGTCCTTCTTTCTTGTACAGCAGAAGACTGGGGCCTTTAGCTGAGAGCTGTATTTCTCTCTAAATATGCGACCGTACAGTATTACTAAATGCTACAAGGTCACTTCTTCAATAGTAATGCACTGGATGCTAGACGTTCGGTAAACCGACGCGTAAAGTTGCGGATTACATAAAGGGTCTATAAGACCCTTTTCACAATTCGCGCGTGCGCATTCCTGAGCTACATTTTCTCTCAACTAATGGCAGCAACTTTCGTGATTCAAGTGGAGACGAGGTCGTAGTTGCACGTGCTGTCTGTTATGCGTGTTCGTGTCAAGAAAGCCGAGTCTATACTTTCCGCGTCCCAGCGCAGGCAAACCGCGCTTGAACACTCTGTTTCAAGAAGTGACTAGCTGTCATTAATTGGGCTAACTGCATTGCAGGAAAGTTAGCTGAACACTTATGAAAATGGTATATACCCAATAAGACGGACAGTTGGGCTCGTTGGTATACAGCATAATAAAAGATGGTTGCTAGCGTCCTTGTCCTCTTTACGCTAGCAAACGTGTCTTATTATCTATATCTGGATTACCTAATCCTCTCCCCATCATCGTACTTCATCACTCTTTCTTCCCCCGTTGCGTTTTCCCCGGTGCAGAGCAGCAGGCAAGGGCGTACTAGTTCAGGTCACCCTCTCTGCCTTATATATTTTCTCTCTCTCTCTTTCGTTGGTAAAGACTATTTTATTTGCTAAACAGTAAAACAGAACGGCGCTAAGAACCAGTCAGGAAATAAGCAGCGCATATTACAATGCCGCACTTACACAAGAAACGAGTAAAATCTGAGGGTTTAATTAAATACAAAGAAAGTTGCGATTGACACTACAGGCGACGAAAACTACTCGTTTATCAAATCTAAGGAGATCTCGGAGCTTATGTGCTGTAAATGCATTGTGCATATGTGGGTTGCGAGTCTAACGCCCGGAGTGAACAAAAAGACGTTCCGTATAAATAAATAGAACGAATCCCAAAGGCCATGATTTTGCGTGCTACGTGCGCCGGAAACGATTGGAGAATCCGAAGGCGCCTCGTAACCGAAGTGTTTTGAACGTTACAAAGAAAATTTTTTCATCCCTGAAATTCCCTGCAATATCGCGACGATTCCCTTTTTCCCCTTCGTCTAAAATGAGGGTCGAAAATTCCCTGAAAAAGGGAAAATTCCCTGCACGGAACATCACTGGTAGACTGTGCTCCGGAGAGAAGCGGGCAAGTTCATTTCTGCCTCGATGGGGTGGAGCCGCGTCCTGCCCGGGCTTGAAGCATTGGGGAGTGCTTGGAGTTCAGGGCGAGTTCATATCTTTCTCTATGGGGTATGGCCGCCGCCAGCTCCGGGCTCGTTCTGCTAGCGCAGAAATATGCGCTGTAGTGAAAGCAGTCAAAGAGAGGCGACGTACACGGCATCTGCGCCTCAGGATGACGCGCCTCGCAGTCAACGCTCCAGCCAAGGGGCGAGGTTGGCGGCGGGAGTGGGGGGAGCCGTAATCGATTAATCGAATAGTTTTAATCGATTAATCCGATTAATCGAAAGCAGGAAATCGATGATGATTAATCGATTAATTGTGGACCTTTATTCGATTAATCGATTAATCGTTCATCGATTTTAGCATCCCTAGTCCCGACGAGCGCGCTGGAAGTCAGCGGGGAGGGACGGCACGGGGAAAAGAAGTTGCGTCACGCGCACGTCATGACCTTGAGCACTTTTTTCTTCGAAAGCGCGGCTTACTTTCAGTGCAGTGTTGTACGTAAGGCGTTAGAAGTAATATATTACCTGTCAGCACTTACATTTTCTTGTAATTATGTAATCGACTGCTTTTTCGAAGCAGTAACGTTCCCTGTCATTCAATTACATTTTCTTGCAATTGATTACCGGCAATCAATTACTTTTTCTTTTCAAAATCAAATTGTAACCAGTTTTTCTACGGCAGTTCTCGTCCCGAAAAGTATGCGTCCGCTCTGTAACGACTCCCCGTGCTGTCAAACGGGGGCTTCCTATATACAGAGCCTATTTTTTCACCTTTTGTAGCGTTAACTACACTTGCCCAGCCGGAGCCAATTTCGCGTGGATCCTCATGAGCCGTGCTGCGCATGCGCGAGGATCAGTGATGTCACACAGCTGGCTCACCGGAGCCGGCATCTCACGCGCTCTCCGCCACCGCCGCGCGCGGCTCGCCGCTGCTTGTCTACGAGTTCAGGAGGAGTGGCGTCGTAGCCGCGGCAGACAAACTGGCGCCGGCGCGCGCGCAGACTCCGCCACCGCCGCGCGCTACTCGCCATCGCCGGTCTGCGATTTCCAGGGTGACGTCGTAGCCTTGGTAGACGTATTGACGTCAGCGCGCGCAGCTATTTGCCTTCGCTGTGCAGTCGCCGTCTGACACTGCGCTAAGGCCGCTTGATAGCGCCTCTGACTGGTGTTTTCAGGTGGGTAACGCCATGGAGAAGGAGAGTGCAAATGCTGCTCAACGGCGCAGAAGAGCCGAGAAGCTTATCTCATCGGATCCCGAGGTAGTTGCCTGGCAATTAGCGGTTCAGCGTACGATGAATGAACAGAAGAAGGCTAATCATCCTAGACAATCTGTAAAGGTAAGAATAATCAACTGAAGCTTTGCGAACGCTACGTATATCTTGGCATAGCCGAGCTAAGCCACTCCAAATTTTTTCTTAGCCGACCGCCAGCAACAGCGAAGCTTCATAGAAGACATGTAAGCTATAGCATCGAAGCACGGCGTAACTACGAGCTGGTGCGCAAAGTGTGCCTACGTTAGAATACCGCACTTCCTTCCAGTGCAAGCATTGAGAGAGTGTTCAGTGTAGCAGCTGACCTCTTACCGAGGAAACATCGAAGAAAAAGAGACGACAACTTTAAAAAAACAACTCCTGTTAAAAGTTAATAACGTTTAACACTATATCAGAGAAACAGCAGTAAGCCTCCCTTCCTTCTCTCTGCCATGTAAGCCACCGTAATTCGTGGTAGTTTGAGTAAACTTGTGTTATTCTGTTGCCTAACACAATAACTTGCCTTATTGTGTTACGGCAATAAAATTTTCAAGGAAAGTAACGCAACAGTAATGGATTACATTTCTGTAATTGCTCAGTTACTTTTCTGGGAGAGCAACTGACAACTGCAATGAACTACATTTCAAAGGAAGCAATTGTAATTCCAATCGGTTACTTATTTCCTGTAACGTGTACAAGTCTGTTTCAGTGTGATCGCGAGCACGTGCGCGGGCACGTGGCGGCCTCCCGCCGCGGCCAAAGTAACTATGAAGCACACGATGCTCAAATCAGCCAATGGCCGTAAATTTCGGTATATGGCGCGGTCATTTGGGTATACGCCATCGTTTGTAGAAAGACGCGGGAACGATTTCTAGGTGATTTTGAGAATTAATCGTGAATTCCAGGCCGCGTGCTGCGCTATAATGTTTGGCTCGCGTGTTCTCAGAAGCATCGACTACCGATCGGCAGGGTTTTCTGACCATGCTGAAAAAGTGTTGCAGGGCCTTTTAAGGCGGAAGCCTTAGCTGTTTACGTTTCGATTGCCCTTACCGACGACCTTGCACGGACGCGTGCAGGCACCGTGCCCTCGCAGCAAAAAAGAAGAAGCACTCGGCGCTGCGCCCGATTAAAAAAAAAAAACAGGTGCAGCCAAAATCTAACTGATGGCAGTGAAGTTTTCTTTCACAGAGCCAGGCGGAGGGGGGGGGGGGAGTGGTTGGAAGAGCTTTGGAAGAGATAGGCCTCATTTCGTGCGGAAAGTGAAGTTAACAAAAGTAATACTGCGCGGAAGAAGCTTAGAGTAGCGCCAGTCGTCGCACCACGTGAACTGCATATCGAGTGAGTGCATCAAAGCTTCCCACACATTACGAAGTGTTCGGCCATCATTCATGATCAGCATCAGCCACAGCAGCAGCAGTGTCATGTTCAGCGTCGTAGGCGTTCTTATTGCCTTACAGTCGCATAGTGGGTACTTCGACAAGTCTGCACACCTTTGAAGAAGAAAAAGTCACAGTTTCGCAGCAAGTGCTAAGCAGTAAATGCGATAGCAAGAAAAGCGGCCCGTGATGAACGCGCTGCTACGCTGCAAAAAACATCTGCCTCCCGGCAGCAACTACCGCACGAGGAGACAGCGGAAGGGCAAGGTTCTCCCTGCGCAAATATTAGAAGCCAGCGAGCTGGCCGACGACTTTTAAATGCGCCCGTTGCTGTCCTCGCGCCATCTCGCTGGTAATGAAAAAACGCTTATAAGCGCCTGCCCTCTCTGAGTCCTGCCAGCGGTAAAGGGTGTGATATAACGCTCGCCGTTAGCTACGTGAAGGATCTGTGCTTTGTGGCGTAGTGGTTAGCGCGACGCGCTGCGGAGAGAGAGGTCGCTGGTTAGATTCGGCGCTTCAGAAGAATTTTTCTGAATTATTTTTCTTATATATATATATATATATATATATATATATATATATATATATATATATATATATATATATATATATATATATATATATATATACGGTGCAGGACGGCAGCGGCAAAAACCAGCCGAGACCGTCCATATAATTGCTATCGCAATAAAAGGGTAGGACAGGAAAGCCACAAGCAAATCCGTACAAATTTCCTTCTGGCTTTATGCTACAAACGGGTGTTTTCAATTTCCCTTTCTGAGTTAGCATAACGGATTTGCTATACCTTCGAAAATAAAACTGCTTGCATGAGGCGTTCGAAGGGTCGAAGTAAAACATATGCACGTGCTCTTATATTTTATATCTGGGGTTTAACGTCCCAAAACCACGATATGATTATGAGAGACGCCGCAGTGGAGGGCTCCGGAAATTTCGACCGCCTGGGGTTCTTTAACGTCCACCTAAATCTAAGTACACGGGCCTCAAACATTTTCGCCTCCATCGAAAATGCAGTCGCCGCAGCCGGGATTCGATCCCGCGACCTTCGGGTCAGCAGTCGAGCGCCATAACCACTAGACCACCGTGGCGGGGCGTATGCACGTGCTCGTTGCCGCTCATTTGTCTTACATGAGGGCAGTCATGCTATCGCCTTCTTGTGTTGAAGAGTGTAAAACTGCCATTTTGTATGTATATTTTAAGTGGAGGAAGATATAAACAGGCGCGAACTCTCTACCATCGGCCCAGTTGCACAAAGCAACTACCGAAGTTAAATACATTGATGCGCGTGGAAGCGGTGACGCACAGATTGAGTGACGCAAGTTGCCACTATGGCAATACAGCAACCAGCTGTACGCTTTAGTGACCCAAGTTGTTCGTAAGTCTGGCAAGGAAACGCTGATAACCTCCAATCCTTATCAATGCGGGGCGAAGAAAGCAAAAAGGAGCAATCAACGAAATCAAAAGTGAACTGTGGACAACACGCTTACGTTCTTACCCCCCTCCACCGCAACCAGTCGAGCTTTGCTGTGTACAGTGACAGCCGACAACGTAGCGGGTGCTGGCCAAGCTCTTAAACATTCCGCCTTTCATCGAAGGTAGGTCGTTTATTTAGCCAAGCAGCCACAGTTCACCCAGCAGTCAGGGTAAGGTGTACCGTGCAGGAACACCCATTACCCCATGCACCGAACGAATCCGATATGACCGCCTACCATATCAATGTCCACAGCTTTTAAGCAGTAGTTCTTTGATCTGGTGATTACTACATCGTTTCTGACCTATATATATCTACTTTTAGCAGGCGCAGAATATCAGTAAGTCGCTGCAAATTGAAGGAGTTCGGTTGGTCATATCCGATCTTGAAAAATTGGGTCGCCTGAGCGAGTGTGAGTACATCCTTGGATGATACTTTGCGAAGCGCGTTTGAATGACAATTCATACCACCTGGGACCACACGCGCTGCTCCTCAATATCTGTGGGGCAGGGCTGCCACAGGAAGCAGTATTCCTACGATTACCTGAATCATGTTTCACTAGCCATATTACAAATTACGCTGTCTGGACTAATGGCATTAATGCATGATTGGCTTGAAGGTTTCATTAGAACTACAATTCAGTTCTTTGAGACGGAGCTTGCATGGTAGTTTTCCTTGCATGTTTCTCACTTTCAATAGTCAATCGTCAGCTGATGTTTACTTGCACTATCCTGCTGGGACATTCATATTTATTGGCCAGGTTTTCAAATCGCGAGCAAAATTAGTATTGACTCACGATTTGCTCACAATGGCCATGCAGATAGATAGGGCATTTATTTGCGTTTATTTATTTCTTCATGCCGCATCGAGGACCGCAGCCAGGCAACTTTCGGATTTCTGCAGACTATGTAATGAAACATTCATATTGTTTTTGTGCAGAGGTGTACTAATTGCGTGGCAGGAAATTGAGTGGTGCGAACTACAGCTGTTTCAGAGAAAGTCGTCGAGTGGACATTGATGTGTTTTGTATAATGGTGCCTGCGCACTTCAGGCACCGTTATATTAGAAATGGTGGAGGAGAAAGCCTGTCGCTATACTTCTGCGACACTATTAAGCTTATGCCACCAGATTCATGTCCCATTGCCCGGGCTGCGCTGGTGCACAAAGCAGGCGACCAACCATTCAATATTCAGGCACAAGCCAGAGGCTGAGTTTTACTATGAACTTAGCATAGCACTGATGTTTTGATCACGACTTAATGGAGTAGCGCTTCATTTGATTGCATAAACTTCCATACATTTCGAAGAGCTATTTAAACAAAACTTCACTGCAATACTTCCAAGCGTGATTTAACTAGATATCTGCAGTTTGTGAGAAAGAAAACATTCGCTCACTTATCTACTTGTGGTACAGTTTCGTGATTTATTAGTAGGTTATTTCTCATAGCGTTTAAGGATTTCCGTACAAGCGCGAAAACCAAGGAGAACGGCTTTCAAACTAAAAGCACGACCAACCATTGTCTCTGTATTTCGACTCCTGCTCTAAACGCGATACTACAAATGAAATCGAACTTGATCATTCACGCATTTTCGCTCTTCTACTTGAAATGACGACCGCTTCTTATCACGCTAATTTTGTCGAGACAGCTCGTGTTCTTACGTTGAGTTTACCTTTCACACACAAAAAAGATGTTAAAATTAATGTCAGGGAACGAACATATCTCAGAACTACATGGTAAAAAATTGACATATGTTCATACCCACCCCCATAAATTTATGTAGAAAAGCTGTATAGATGTACGAAATGCAGAGAATAGTACAGGAGAGAGGATGTTGAAGATAATGAAACTGAGGACTCGTACAGGTACCATATTAGATGCAGACATAGTTCCTCGTCTTGAAGGCATCAATCCTTGTGTTTAATATGAATAAAAGGCAGCTAATTCAACGCACTCTCAAAAGACTGCAGAGGTGTGCGAAGGCGCAGTAATCGACAGGCTATTTTTTATGGTGAAGTTTGCCTTGAAGGGGTCATGAACCACCCCTGGTGCTTGGTGAAGAAACACATACAGCGGAAATTAGACGCTGCTGTGAACATAGCCAAATCTCGCAGTCGTCCGTGGCAAGCAGCGTTTCACAAGCGAAACGAGAAATTGCCATTCTCAAGCGCGCTCTCTATATACATAGGCCAGTCCTCACTGTCTACGGTGGGCGGAGCGCCAGCTGTATGTCGTCATACAGCAGATTGCTGCTGTTGGCCGTAATCTGACGTAAACAAGGAGCGGCGCCTAAACGAGATACGCTTCTTGCCAAGTGGGGCCGCTACGTGCCGGCACCGCACTCCATAGTCTGCTAGCATCACACAGTAGCCACATTTGCCCGCAGAGGAATAACACAGGGACACAGTGGTCGCGTCAAGGTTAAGGAGAGGGCGCTCAAGTCCATGACTCGCGCTGATATACGTTTTTTCGCCCACGCGATTCCTCCCTGTGTAATATCCAGGTCACTCGCCTGGACGAGAGAAGAGACAGAGCGCTTTAAGGGCGCGACAAACCCTTGTACCTAATTCCGCTCGTTCTTGATGGATTCTAGAAATTTTTACTACAACCGATTCGGAAGGCAATAAACACCGATACTGTGGCGTCATTCCATGATTACTTGTAAAAGTGGCTCGCCACCCCTCATCAGACGCTGACCTTGAAGAAGCCGGCCCACGATACAAAATTTCACGTGACGTTGATAACAATCAAGGTTTTATCTGGAATCCAACAAAGGTATTCTTCGTGGCAGTCAAGCATTCTGCCACAGTGCTTGAAACCGCTCTGTAAAAAGACCCTATACAGTCGTCATGTCGGGCAGGGAATCACGTTAACACGTGTAATATTGCGTAGCAGAAGGGTGGAATCGCTCCAGGCACCACGCCATGTGAATGGCGTAACTAAAGGGTGGTTGAAAGCTGCCATCGCATTAGAAAGGGTTGAACACTATAATTCCACATTATTATCATCAGCAGCAGCCACAGTATCAACATAGACTCTGGTGCTCAAAACGCAGTGTTCGGTATAAAAGGTCACCTCTCAAGCCCCGATTATGGTGGTGATGGCATTCGCCTTCGCATCGTCTTCGAAGAATGCTTAAGGGACCCTGTGAACTTTGTCAACATCGTTATTAGCATTTCCGACCTATCTTATGTCCAATCCAGAACGAAGCCTCTCTCAATGTTCTCAATTTACCCCATCTTGTGTGAGCTCACTCCATTTTATCCCCGGCGACCTTCTTAATATCATCACTGCATCTAATTGGCTGTCGTCCATGGTTGCACTTTCCTATCCCTTTGTAACAACTGCATTGTTTCGAGGCCGGCCTATGTCCATCTCTTTCGCCTAATGCCAACTAGAATATCGGCAAACGCTGTTTCCTGCAGGATCCATTCGTCATGCTGTTCAATCCCCAAATCATTAAATGCCTTCAGTCTGTGACACCGAAATTATATCATGACCTTTTAAGTTTGGCTGCTTGGTGTATCCATAATAAATTACAAATCAATCCCACTAAAACGAAATTCGTTGTTTTCCACTCTCAGCAACGTGAACATAATTATATCCTGCCAATCTATCTAAATCAATTCGCAATTGAAGCAGACGATGACGCGACCGTCTTAGGAATTAAACTGGACCGTCACTCGAAATTTCATTCGCATGTTGCATACCTGCGAAAAAAAAAATGGCTTACGGCTTACGTGTTCTAATTAAATCCCGCGATATATTTTCCCAACCTACATTACTTTCATTGTACTACGCTTTTACTCATTCTCATATTAATTACTGTATCACATCGTGGGGCAATACCTACAGCAGTCATCTCGTCTCCCTATTAGAATACTTACCCACAGTCATTATCGCAGTGATGCTAAAGCACTCCTGCATGCCAACAACATTCTAACAATCGACAACACTGTCAAATATAATCTCAGAATACTAGTTTTTAATGCAAAAGAATCTGCTTCCTTTGTTTATAATCCCTCCATCAAGTCTGGAGAACACAAACTTGACAAGGTTTGCACACAAGCACAATTTTATCTTACCTATAGCTCATACTAACTATGACAAACAAACAGGCCACTTCACTGGAATCTGTCTCTGGAATACCATACCTTCAAGAATCAAAAGCTCGCAATCAATCGGCATATTCAAAAAAGATATGAAGACTTTCCTCGCATCCACTCCATAATCTGGATAGTTTTGGTCACCCCTAATACCCCGGTCCCTTTCATGCCTTCTCACAACCTAATGTCAACGAAGCATCGCATCATCATCCTATATTGCTGAAGTCAGATGTCACTGTTTAGTTTTTCTTTTCGTCGTTTATTTTTTACTATCTTTCACTTGTAATTATCTGAAAACTGTTTAGGAGAGTTGAATTACCTCTATTTTTTATGTTGTCTAATTTCGGCTTTTGTTGCTGCTTTCGGCTATTGTTTTTCTTAAGTAGAACTCCTTTCCTTTTTTTCCTGCGATGTATTTTATTGCCTGTTTTCTGTACCACTGTTTACTGCATCAAGTAATTTTTTTCTATATTCACTACTGTAGGAGGTCCCGATTCAGTCTCTGACTATGGGACCTCCTTCTGTATACACAAATTTTGTAATTGATTCGATGACTAAATAAAACCATTTCTGATTCTGATTCATTTTCCGTTCGATTGCATGTTATGTGGTCCTCAAATTTGATTCGAGTTTCTTTGGCACCCTCTATGTTTCAAGCCCTTACTTAAAATTGGCAGCATGCACTGATTGTACTTTATCGCTTTGCGGGAAGCGGCAGACAGGCTTTCATGATTTGGTAATGCCTGTCGCTTGCGCTGAAGCTTATCCTCATTATTCGCTGAATTTATTATTCATGAAAAGGCTCCCTTGAATTTTAGCTGACATAAGTATCGGTCAAAACATTCATCCATATTATCTGCACGAGTTCTGGAATATTTAACTAGGAGCTTCTCGTGCGAGCTTCAAGAAAAATACATTTATTCAGCGATGGAGGATAGCACGCCGTTAACCTGTACCTTTGCAAGGCGCATTTTATAATGCACGACTGGATGAAACCAACAAGGAAAAGAAAGCACACAAAAGAATGATAGGATTGAGTTCGAAATCATGGGGTGCCTGAGTGTTATTTAGTGCTAAAATCACCAAGCGTTACGTTTCGAGGGAAGAATAAGATGTCATTACCGTCCCGACGACACCAAGAAGAGGGTTTAAACAAGGATGTGTGTAAGACAGAGGAGCGTTCTTAATTCTTGGCCTTCGCACTGGCGTTCGCCATTGTCGCCGCTATAGCTCAGTGGCAGAGCGCTGGTCTTGTAAACCAGCGGTCGTGAGTTCGATCGTCACTGGCGGCTGCTGATTTTTTTTCTCAAGTCACGCCGGAGTGGAGCTCAGGAAAACATACTTCTTTTTTTTCTAGCGAGCAGTAATGCGTCTCTATTGATCAACCAGTTGTACGCAAAGGAAGCGACGACATTCTATCCAGTGCGGTCGGTGGCGCAGCTGAAGAAGCATGCACTTTTTACTCAACGGGGCTGCGCAATATCTTTTAGAGGAGGTCCCGCGGCCGTTTCTCATTAGATTGCAGTCGTGGCATTCCTTTATGTCTACCATCTTCTATACTCGCGTACAAGTCAAGAAAGAAGTGGTTTTTTGCCGTCAAAAAACCCCCTCTGTAGTCATACGCGTCGCCGTGTCATCGTGACGTCGCGGCCGACCGCCTTCGTGCCGCACTCACGAGAGGAATCAAAAAGCGTGTTCTTCCGCGCTTACCGACATCGACCAAAATGGCCGCCTCCGCTGTTCGCGACAATCCATCGGCGTCTTCCGTAAGATCGCGCCCCCGCAAGCTGACTTTAGTACCGTACATTCGTATCCCAAACTCCACGGAAAGTCTTGTTTGTGTGTTGTGTCCAGCGTTCAATAAGGACAACCACCGTGGTGTGTCATTTGCTGCGTAAGCGCTAGGTGCTGCCTGGAAAGAGCCGCCGATATTTGCGCAGTTCATTGGCGCTTTAATACCCTGTGTGATGCAAAGCGGCTGCCGTGTTCTCCCTCTTGCGTCTGTCATGTACGTTGCTTCACGCGCCTGTTGTCAGACAAGTGACTGCGACAGGCGGCGATAACTGCTTATTTTTTTCTCATTCATTACGCAAGTAAGTTGTGGATATTACGGTGGTGTATAGCGCACGACGTTAGCCGGTGGTTACCGCTTATTGCGCCCGCAAAACTGATGGCTCTCTCAAAGAGTGACCGCATCGTTATCCTCTCGATTACTGCTCGCCGGGACGCGATTACACCTGTTTCGGTGCAGAATCAAGAAGTTGAGGCAAAACACGGAAGAGCAGAAATTCACCGCCAGCGATAAAGCTGCAATGCACTACTCCAGCTGAACAAGCTGACTGCAGCTGACCTCCATCTCACTTTTTCACGTGTTGTACTCTAACGGGGAAATAAAGGAAATTCAACTAAAGTTTTACCTTCGGTCAAAATGAAGGCTTCCAGAGAAACTACTTTAAGGCGCGGACGCACGATGATACGCGACATCACGGGGGGTCCCTTGACGACCAAAAGCCGCTTTTTTCTTTACTCGTATCCGAGTATAGTAAGTCATAAATTAGTACTGTTCGTGTAACTAAGGCACCCCTATGCTGGCATCTATGTTGGATGACCGCTGCCCTTCAGCAATATTGAGGTAACTTAGATGAAACCAATCTGCATCAACACTTTTTCCCCCCGAGAAAACGCGAGATACGCTGTTGTTGGACGATGTTAATTGTACCTGCGTTTTATTTTCCCGTTTCTTGCGTGCATTGAGGCACCGAACCTTTAATTTTGAATGCACACGTACCACGACCAGTTACATTTCACGCTCTTTCGGCATCACCAATTCGCTAAAGAATGCGTAAGAATGCCGCGCTTGCCACACTCGTCGTTGCTATAGCTCGGTGGTAGAGTGGTGGCCTCGTAAACCAGCGGTCGTGAGGTCAATCATCACTAGCGGCGGCGCGTTTTTCACTGCAATCACTGCATATGTTTTTTTTTTTCATGTGAATCTTACAATTGAAACTGTTATTGTTTTATATTAGAAATCATGGGGAATTGCTATAAAGATAAAGGCAATTTCACGTTCGACGCTAAGAACTATATCTATGTGCTAGAACGTTCAGTGTATGAATTAATGTACGCTAGAAAAAGTGAAATGCCGTTGAGATACCACTTGAACAACTTTAGTTTCATGCTGTCATCTTTCCTATAATATTCAGCTATAAAACATTCTGCGCACTACAGGGCAATAATTTTATAAAATCATCGCAGTCATCGTCCAGCCTGCTCTTTGTTCCCAGAACGAAAGGGAACTTTCAGTCAAAACTTTAAAGCGGTAACCTGTGGTGTCAATGAAAGGTCTGACAAACTTTCATTTCTACCCATTCAGTTTGCGAAATCCTCGTGACATTCGTCGCCCCTAATTATTATTATTTAACGTCTAGGCATGCATATGTTTCCTGTGATGAAGTCGTGTGGGGTACTCTAGTGGTACTTCGCAAGACCCCCTTAAACCGTATCTAAGAACAGTAAAACATGTTATTGGGCAAACAGTCTTGTGTGTTCTGAACTGATGCAGAATAAAGAGTCTCGCGCTCTTTCTTCATCGGCGTCGGCTTCATGTGGTCGTCTGTACGAGGGCTGTCGTCGAACGCAGGGCGTTAGCCCCGGTTGGACAGCGTGGTGCGATCCTAAGCTACGTGATCGCTATAAAACGTTTCCAAATCACTAATGATCGATGTGATGGCGAAATGTGTGCACGCGTATTTGTTTACGTCACATGCTCATCGATTTCTTCCTTCCATATCTTTTGCATTCACGTGTCGATAACTGATTGCGTCAGTGGCACATGTTCATTCCCGCTTTTTTCCTCGGCCGAATGCACGCGTTTGCAATTTGTGTTGACGCCATTTTTTGGCGCATCAGTTGTCCTCTTTACATGTTCACGTACTTGCTTTTATCAATTCATTTTCATGCCAGCGACGCAGCTGTGATAAAGTTATCGGTATGTTATGTACCGCTACTTTTGAAGATGCGCATCATTCGATGCACGTCAGTAGTCTTGAGAAGCATGCGAATTCCATAGTTAATAACCTAAAATTATCCGACGAACTGTTCAATTAGCGATGTTTGGCGACTATTGCCGATGCAAGTTTGTAGCCTCGGAGATGACAATACGGTATCAGTTTTAAAAGCAAAGCAAAAATCGTTCTCTGAAGCCTCGCAGGCTGCTAAAATGTGGTTTTACCTGCATGAAATGAAAACTTGGTGCGCAAGGAACACCGAAAATGTAGTGCACATTCAACGACTGCTGGTGACCAGTCGCACTGATTACGATTCGATATTGACGTCCTATTTGTCCCTATAGCCGGGAAGCCTTCACGCTAAGCATAGGCAGCAGCCAGCGTAAGCGCTTGCTTATTTGCTGGGCGTAAGAAACAGGGTGGTTATCACCAACGACGCTGCCGCACCTTTTGAGATCCCGGACAGGCGTTACCGGCTGTCTTGTTTTCCACGTTACTGTCACTTCTGACGTGTCGACGGGACAAGCTAGATGTGCGGCGTCACCATCCGTTCATTTATTTATTAGTTTCATCTGCTGTTCATTTATAATCGCTGCTTGTTAGGAAGCTCGTCAGATGGAAGATGGAACAACATCAACTACCCGGTGGCATATCTGACTGCTGATGGGCAACGCACAACCACGAGCGAAGGTATAATTACTTTCATTTTACAGACATCTTTTGGCAAAAAATCTACAGGTGAAGAACTCTTTAAAAAATATGCAACATATCGCCAAAGAAAAAGCAGTGCCGCCAGTGAGGATCGAACTCACGACCGCTGGTTTACGAGACCAGCGCTCTACCACTGAGCTATAGCGGCGGCGGTGACAACGGTCGCTATCCTCACGCGCTCTTTAGTCATTCGGCAACGGTGAAAGAAGGAACAGTGTAATCAGCAGAAGTACAGGTACCTAAGACATGAGGGGGCCTGTGTAAGTGGAATGCATAGCACTTAGAAAGCGAAATAATATGCAAGTACAACTGGCATCGCAAAACAAGGGCATAATGTGCTTCTGTGAAAAGAAACAAAACGTGTTCGTATGAATGAGTTTCGAGCGAGGAGGCTACCCGCTTAATCTGACTTCCCACTGCTGGAGTCCAAGGTTTATAATAGACCAAAGACCACTTAGGTGCACGTAGTGGTACATGATCAGTTACAGCAAAGGAATGCTAAGAAATGTAACAACTATGATAATCCGCCGCGGTATACTCAAGGTGAGTGTTTATGCCTTCGCGCATTGAGGGCACAATGGTGGCTCTGTTCTCCGCCCGGCGGCCGCATTGTAATGCGGAAAGAACGCGACCGCCTCTTGCACAACACGCTTCATAAAACGCGTTGGCTACACGGTAAGAAAACTGAACAGTTTTTAACATTTTTTTTAGACCTTGATTTCGGCTCGGCTCATAGGTCATAACGACTCAAAATTTTCGTTCTGCCTAGGCAATTACAATACTAGCAATAATAAAGAAATTCCGCCGAGGTACACCTTAACACGTAGTGTGTCGCGTTGCTGACTTCAAGGGTGTGGCATTGATTCCCGGCCACGGCGGCCGCATTTCGACTGGGCGAAATCCAATGGACACCCGTTTGCTTACATTTAGGTGCTTGTTGAAGAAACCAAAATAATCCAGAATACCCCATTACAGCGTGCCTCATAATCCCGTCGTCCTCATGACACGCCAAAACCCAGCAAATATTATTTTAAAAAATCAATATCTCAAAAAAAAAATAAAAAAATAAACAGCCGCCAGTGAGGATCGAACTCACGACCGCTGGTTTACAAGACCAGCGCTCTGCCTCTGAGCTATAGCGGCGACGATGGCAGACGCCGCTATCGTACGCGTTGCTTAGCGAAGCGACGATAGTATTTGTGCGAATAAGAAATGCCCATCCCACTTACCTTAACTTCCATGAGTTAAACCGCTCTTCCTATTTACCGTATTAGGCAGCAAAGATGACTTAGTGCTCATTTACATTATAAAGCTCCTCGATTTCAGCACTAAAGATTGCTAATGGATTCTGTATTTGAGATATTCAGCACCACCCTAGAGAATGCTGTCTTTTGATTTATTGTTTTTTAATTTATTTATTTCCCGTAATAAAATGTATTTCACAAAAGGATGGTATGGCTTCGTGTTATTTCAAATGTATCTGTGGTAAGCGACGAGTTCAATATCTTATCGATTATGTATAAACCGTCGACGCTGGTTGTTGATATTTATTTAAATAGCCGCACGCTTCTAGAAAGCTACACGGTTCATGAAGGGCATTATTGAGTTGTTGGTATATATTTACTGCACAATTTTTTTCGCATTCGTTTATTTGACATTACCGCAAGCAATATGTGCGGAAGCGCGAACGGAATACGATAAAAAATTTTGAAAAATTGGGATATTAAATATTCAACAAGTACGAAACAAATTAAGCGAAAATGCGTAACCACACTGGTTAATGAACGATGTTACATATCTCCACCTATGCGAAGATAAATACTAACGAAAGCAGAACAATGTAGCAACATCAATTCAAGTGTGTGCTAAATTAACTCTCCTTAAAAGTGCGAAGGCTGTTCAAGTTGGAATTGGGTGTGTCGAGTTCTCCTCTTGCCTAAGGATTACACATGTGAAATGAGTCCAAGATCAAGAAGGGAGCCGACGGATGGATACACGTTATAGGTTTCAAAACAGGAGAAAGTACCTCAGATCAGGCTGGCCGACGTTTCGATAGGGGACCTATCTTTGTGAAAGGCGCCTTCTCATCCCTGGCGTGTTAGTTTTAAGGGGTTAGTGATGACGGCAAGGGCTACACTCCTCTGCTTTCGAGTTTCTCTCTTTCCAGGCAGAAATTACCAACAGCAACAGACGCGCCACCGCTGGACATGACGTCATCACTAACCCCTTAAAACTAACACGCCAGGGATGACAAGGCGCCTTTGACAAAGATAGGTCCCCTATCGAAACGTCGGCCAGCCTGATCTGAGGCACTTTCTCCTGTTTTGAAACCTATAACATGTGAAATGACACACATGCGCATTTTACTATTTTGAAACATTATGTTAGCTTATTATGCAAGCACATTTTGTACGAAGTTCAGTTATGCGTTATTTTAGGTATCTTTTGTTGACTTCTTGCGTGAACCAGCAATCACATGAATCTGCAATACGAAACTAATGGTACCCTTTTTCATCATGTTTTTTTTTTTCTCGAAGAATCTTATAAAGTGCCGCGTCCGACTTTTGTTTTTATCTTCACACAAAGGGGGACGTTACGTAATTTCTTAATTGTTGCACGAAGTTGTGCCGTGCTATCAGTTCCTTGTGACAATGGTTTGCTTGATTACCTATTCTTCTTGCTCAATGTTTCAAGGAGGGCGTGGACAATGCATACCAAAAGGAGTTAAACAGTTTCTGATACTGCGTAACGTTGAGATTGTCCTTTTCAAGCTACATGCAAGAACCTTGTCGGTTTAACCATGGCTTGCAGATAGAGGTATTGTTGTGCCACATGGAAGTAGGTTTCTGTGGAAGAAAGATCGAACTATTGAACGCGTATTGAAGGTAACAATGCCGTTTTCTTTTCGGGCATATTACACATAGCCTTAAAGTTACTTGTTAAACCACATTTAATTAGCCTTTTGCATCATGAAATTAAAGTTCAACAGATGGAAGTTATCTTTTTATTCGGTATGCATGCAATAGGGCGCAGCCTGTAGGCGTATTGGCAGCGAGATCGACGTCGAGGTGGCAGTATCGCCGCTCCGCTGGTGTGGATGCGTCGCATGGGTTGTGCGTGGAAGTGTACGGGGCTGCTGTTTCTATGTAGTGATCCTGGACTCCGCAACCGTAGAAAAAGTTTCAATTTCCGTGGGGATGTTTTTTGCGGTTCCGCAACGCGGCACATATTACACAGAGCCAGGCATAAGCTTTCATTACTATTCCGATGAAGCGGAACGGCGCCGAGAGAGGCGCGTCAGGTGTCGGTACATCAGGGCGCTTTCTCATGCATTGTGTGCAGCAAGCATTTCGACGACGGCGATTTAAGCTTTCGCTGAAGAAAAATCTTGATGCGCTGTCATGTCCGATGAGATATTTCACACTCTGCAATCTCCGAATTCATGCTTGTTGCATGTGTAGTTGCTGCGCAGTACGTGCGTGAACACGCATCGTTCCAATCCGCAATGGTTCGTGGCGGCTTGGTGAAGGGTGCCAGCTATGGTATGCTTGTGCTTTCACGTACTTACGCAAGTAAATATATCGAGTCTCCAAGCATGCAGTTCGCTCGATACGCTTGATGCGCCACCTTCGTAGTAAATGCAAGGATTTTCGCGATAGCTCGAGTTCTGTAACACGGGCGTCACCAAAGATTTTAATTACTGTGCAGTATAAGCCCCAAAACACGCCAAGCTGGCGCGTGATCTCGTATAGACTAAACTGCGTGTGTTCGCCAGCCAGAAACTGACGACAGTGCAAGCGATGAATGAACATGTGCGAGCGAGTTTGTCGCCATTGCTCGTGTAGATATAATTTTTTCTCTATCTCTCTTTGTAACCGTTCGTGCAGGCAAGATTAGGTCTCATACACTGCCAACATTGAACTTCCAGCAGCGTAAATTTGATTAGTAGAAGTTGCCTAGGAAATTGCGACTCAACAAATAGCGATACGCGGCGCGCACAACCACATCCGAACAACTTGAGGATATTTTTTACCCTGAAGCGCATGCGCAGTTCAATTCTCCTGTTTTCGTCTCACGGGTCCACTTCATGTAAGGTCTGTGCGGCTGTTTGCTAAGCCCGGAAGAGTGCAGTACGAATGCGATAGCCTGCACGCCACGGTCAGCGGTGCACGTGGAAGAGACGGCAAGTGATGTGGCCCGCTACAGCGAAATTTTGTCGCCTTCGAGGATGCACGTGACACTGTCGCGAACATGAGTGAGAATTGTGGTCAGAGGCAATGGTACTGTGACATGCAATAACAAATGTTATCCTCGTAACACGTCCATAGGGACAAGCGCACGTCTGTTGTGCCCGGTAGCAACAAGCTAATGCTTTTGGCATTGCTGCGCTAAAGACCGACTGACTTTACGAATTTCCGTGATAAGAGGAATGAATGACGATTTCAGAGGTCACTCATCGTCGACCTAACCCTCTCCGTCAACTTACGTCGTGAATTCTCGACCAACAAACACCACAGACATTGCTGTGGAGAGGTGACTGGCCACCGGTATCCACACTTCGGGGTTTCGTCTGTTCGCCGCTAGGTGCCGACTCTGTTATTTCTCGGGGCCAACAGGCACAGTCGTGTTAATGTTCCACCTCTACACTGAAGTTTTATGGAAAAGTTCGTAAAGTGTACAACGGATTGAGTATGAAGAAGGCGTTATATCAGTGTGGGATGCTTGAATCCCCATACAAAGGCCATAGGCGGTCGCACGAGGGGGGCAGGTGGGGCACCCCCCACAACCCCCTAATCAACTGAGGGGGGCGTTAAATCTGCCCCATACCTTTACTAGTCGGACCTGTCCCGATATTGTTTAAAGTGCAACGTTATGTCCATGCAGGTTTATGGCAATAATGGCAGCCGATCACCAGTGATATTGCTTTGCAAGAGCTGTTTACTTAGCATTTGCACCCCAGGAAAGCCGGAAACCAAAGGCAGGCCGTTGTGGGAAGCACGTCGTCGCGTCATTTTCATTTTTTTGCATCCCCTGCGAAGCTTTTGGACGCTCGTTTTCTTTCGAACAAGACCAACCGGGGAAGGGGACGGCACTGCGGTGAGACTTCGCTCCCCCCCGCCGCCTAATGGGGAATCCTGCGCACGCCTGTGAACGGTGATGATGCTTGATTATTAATCTATTTTTCCATGCAGCCGAAAGGGAAATAAAGGAAAACAGTGTTTAGTGTATTAGATTATTTTCGAACTTCTGCATTTGGAATTTCTGGAGCATTAAGAGATTGTGTCCTGCGTTTCTCAGTTGTGCGTAGAAGTTACCTAATTTCATTATCGCGTTCCGACAATGCAATGCTTCCTGTTCATTGTCATATTCGCGTTGATTATTGTCGTATTCTTCTCTTTTGACTTCTGCTATCTGAATCTATTAGCTCTAAGGGAGACATATTAGCAGTGTTCAGTCTGCGTGAATTAGGCTGTCTGCACAGCCCCAAATCTACACATGGGTAACATTTTTCTCTAATATTTATAGTAAGGAAATCTATGAGGAGAAGTGAGGTGACGACCTTAGCCCAAGCCTCGCTCATAACATCCATCCATATTAAATACAGCTCTGCGAGGCTCGCCTGCCTCGCCTGGGGAGATATTCTTGATGTGTCTGCAGCGAGAGGCAGAAGAAGAACGATTCTGCTACATTGAGTTACAAAAAATGTTCCAATGGCTTAGCTCGGCTATGCCAGGATAACGTAGCATTAGCAAAGGTTCAGCTGATTATTCTTAGCTTTCCTGATTGTCTAGGAGTAGCTTGATTATTAGAGACCGGATTTTAGGCAAATGCCTGTTTTGTTCCTTGCGCTCCTGTCGTGCCACTTTGATATATGAGCATGAATTAGAGGTTAAGAATGGCTTTTATAGTGTTTTTATAGTGCCTTTAAATGCCTATTTTTGGCGTTTGTGCCTAAATGCTCAGAAATGCCTATAAATGCCTATTTTCAAAATTCGTGCTTGTATTAACACTATTTCGCCTCAAGTTGCGCTCCCGGGAGCAGTTTGAGACCGTTATTCATGCTACCGCGCAACACTGACTGTAGGAGTCCCGTAGATTAACCAACTCCTGGAAACATCTGCTAGCAGCCGTAAAGTGGGACACGCACATTCGGCGCCGCAGAGACATGGCGTGCGCGGTTCGCGAATGCGAGACCGTGGAGAGCCGTCAGCGGAAAAGGGGAGTGAAGAGCAGAAAAAAAAGAAAGAAAGGAAAATATAGTGTGCACGCGGCTTTTGTTTTTGTAAGTTAACTTGTAAGGTGTTCACTGCATCAGCGTAGCCAGAAATGTTTTTTTCGAAAGGGAGGGGGGAAGGGGGGCGGGTTTCAACCATACTTTATGTATTATGTTCGTGAGTGCGCTTGTATGCATGCGTGCATATATACTGATGCAAAACTGAAAAGTTTCGGGGGGGGGGGGAGGTGTTGGACCCCTTCTCCCCCCTGGCTACCCCAGTGATTCACTGGCAGGGGAGAAATTGGCTCTACGCGATTCGACCCGGACAGTAGGAGGAATCCCTCCCTTCTGGTGTGTTAGCGATCTGGCTTGTGCTCTGCCCTTGTCAATCATGCCGAGAAGACACCCAGGAGTGTGTTGATTCGACAATGAAATCTTGACTCAATGTGAAGAACATGGGAGAGACCGTGTTCCACGAACCGTGCGGGACAAAGCCCATTGCACGGCTATGTTCAACAGTTTAACGCCTGTGTGCCATCTTAAGCAATAACATTTTTGTTTTCCTTTCGTAGATAGAGCTCGCGCACGTCTTCGTTTCAAATTATTTGCATTTATGTGAAAATTTATTGTGCCTAATTCACTATTTTGGAAGCCTAAAGCGTTGTTTTGCCTGCCTATTTTTGGCGCCTAAAACGAGCTTTTTTAGTGCCTAAAAATCCGGCCTCTATTGATTATTATATTTTGCCAGGCAACTGCTTCGGGATCCGATGAGTTAAGCTTCTCCGCTCTTCTGTGCCGTTGAGCAGCATTCGCGCACTCCTTCTCCATGGCTATACTACAATAACAAACGCCAGTCAGAAGCGCTATCAAGCGGCTCCAGCGCAGTGTCAGACGGAGACTGCACAGCGAAGGCGAATAGCTGAGCGCGCGCCGGCGACAGTACGTCTGCCAGGGCTATGACGTCACTCCTCGGGAAAGCGCAAGCCGGCGGCGGCGACGGAGTGCACGGGAGGTGCCGACTCCGCTGCGCCTGCTATGTGACATCACTGATCCTCGCGCATGCGCAGCACGGCTCTTGAGGAGCCACGCGAAACTCGCTCGGATAGGCCAGTGTAGCTAACGCTACCTTAACCCAACGTTACTAGAACAAACTCAGTTTAAAAGCTCCGCCGGAGAGGCGGTCCGCGTGGCGGTCGTGAGAACTAGTGGCGCTGCAGTCACGTCTAGCTCCCGCGGCTGGCGCTTGTTGTGATCGGCGCCGCCGATGTACGAGCGCACGTGGGTTACAGCGTCGTCTGCGCTTTGTTAGCTCGTCATTTTTGCGACTGTTCTTGACCAGGCTTAGCGTCTTGTACAAAGACACGTGCATGATGTACGAAGCGTAACGAGGGCGAACAGATTCACAGTGCGGTATGCCGACTTGCTTTGCGCCGGGCTGCAAGAGCGGCTACCGCAACGACGACTCCGCTTCACGACACTTCTTCGGACCTGCAAAAGACCCTACGCCATTCTAGCTTTGCATCGCAAAGATAGAAAGCTTACTGCGAAATGCAAGGTCTGTGACGTTCATTTTGAGAGTGACGGCATTGTAAAGCACTATCGTCGTGTCGTTGCGGGACAAGAAGTTTTGATCCCACGTGGAAAATGGGAACTCGCGCCAGGTGCCGTGCCGCGCTTGTCCCCAGTACTTCCACACCACATTTCAAAGCCAAAATGTTCGGGATTTAGGCACAAATCCCCCCTAAAACGCACGGCGTCCCACGAAAGCCCAGTGCCCAATTTGGAGGAGCCGCCAGAAATAGAACAGCAAAACGAAGGGCAGGCGATTACGTATATACGCTACCGAGACTGAGAGTTGCATCACACTGACATTCCATTAGTTGTCAGCTGTCGCTATGCCTTCAAAGCAGTGGATTTTTGAGAGGTTTTGCGACGAGGTATTGAACAAAATGTGCGGAATATTTTACACTCGCCGGCTCGGGAACGGGCTGCTCAGCGGAAAAATTTGACACGGCACACATAGAAAAGACGAGGACCAGCGCTGGTCCTCGTCGTTACTATGTGTACCGTGTCAAATTTTTTTGCGCTGAGCAGTTTAATAATGGAATACCAACTAGCCCAATCCCACACTTTGCTTCGGGAACGGAGACTTATTGTGTAAAAGATAATTGTAGTTGACGAGCAGTTTAACTGCGAAGTGAACGGCTACAGCAAACGGCTGTCGTACAGTGTAAAGTGCTGCGGGCATGTAACATGTGCTCGGTACGGTACGGTACGGAGAACTTTATTTAAAGATCCGGAGAAGTGCCACCCCTTAGGGTGACACCGCGGGCCTCTCCCACGTGGGGACAGTTAGACCTAGCCTAACCGCCGCATCGCAAGCTATCTGGACAGCCCAAAGTTGATGCTGATATTCCGAGCTCTTGAGGGCGAAGTTGAATACTGACGACTCTTCTAGCGACAGAGTACGCGCGAATAACTGCTCGATGCCCATCATGGCCGATCTGTTCGAATTGTTTAAGGCACCGTAGAAGGATGCGACGTAGAAAGATGAGACACCGAAAATATAACTATCCACTGAAAAAATTGCTCAGAGACGACATCTATTCGATGTAATTGCACACAGCGATTTCATTTCCCGAGTTCTCGCAAAATTTTCCGATTTTGGGTCAGTATTCCTTCAACAGTCGCGAAAACGTGTCTTGTAAACATTCCAAAGCATTGGTGATGTTTTTCGAGAAAGTTTTTTTCAATAAATTGTAGAAACATGAGTACTGTTTTTCTAGAACCTTTTTGTATCTCGAGTAAGTACGCTTCTTTGTGCACTATAACGGCTTTTACAAACGTGTTGGGTTGTTCTTGGTCTAGATAAGACGGCAGCGGCTAAAATTGTGGTGGTAGTTATAAAAATTACTCTGAAAACCCTCATTCGCCTAGAAACTCCTATGCTTGGAAGTTAAGCGCAATTCAGACAGCTCAAATATTGTCACAGGGTCGTGACGTCGACGAACGCAGCAGTCAGCAGGTCCGAGATGAAACTCTTTATTTGGCCGAACTTGTGGCCGGGAAACTGAAAGTCAAACTACAGCAATAGACTGATAGCGGCGAACAGAGCGTCGACCGTCGATCAACTGACAAGCGGTCAAGCGCGTCGGCTTTTATACAGGCGCTATCGAACTTTCCAGCAATATCGCTGGTGGCGGCGTTATCTCTCGCCAAAGCTGGAACATTCGCGTGCAGCGCGCAATCTTACCAAAACGATCTATTACAATCGCGAAGCTTCTCGAACAGTGTTTCGCGGACAGCGTCGAGCGTTGATAACCGTCCTTGCTGGTCAAACCCGAATACATCAAAATAAAACAAGAAGTGGGCGTGGCAATATAAACCGAACATCGATTCTTAGCCAATCAATGAACAACGCACGCGGGCCAATGCATGCAGACGACCTTATGCATATCCACCTAAGTATCCACCTAACTAGTACAATAAGAAAGTTGCCGCGCAGTTGCCGCGAGCAGCTGCGCGGCGGACCGCAGCCGTGGCAGCAGACGACGCTCTGATAGTGGCGCAAGACGGAACTGCAGCGCCGCTAGTTCTCGCGACCGCCGTTCGGACCACCCTCCTCCGCTGGCGGAGATACGGAGCTTTGAAACTGAGTTTGTTCTAGTAACGTTGCCTTAACCAACTGCTTTATTCCATGGCCTGCGCGCTCGCCACCTACGCCTCCATCGACTTCGTTGTCGTCGCTGCGTCGGCGCGCCAGCACACATTACACGCACATTTGCACACACATTTGCACACATTACAGACACCAATGCCTAACATATCCACCTCTTTCTCTGCCTAGAGCGCGGCATAGAGAAATATTGTGACCGCAACTACAAGCTCGCACATTTCTTACCCCGCGAACCCTGCACTTATGTTTCCCTGCCCCGTCACCCAGATGTCGCTTCTGCCCTGTCCAATAGCAGATCTATCGCATATCATGTCGCAGTGTCCCACCAAATCTCCTGCCCGCACCTTCAAACCATTATTAGTAGTGAGGAGCTGTGGGAGACTGCCCTGCGCAGCTCCGATCCCACCCTCCAGGACCGAGTCCTGAGGTGAGCTGAGTAGGGTAGCGGAGGCCTGCCACGACTGGTAGGCTGAAGTTACGCCACACGAAGTGGTGACGGACGCCTACTGGGACTGGATCACAGACCTCCCTGTCGCCCCTCCAGCCTCTGCCCTATCTTAAAGAGGGTAATACAGTTCCTTCACTCACTCACTCAAAATATGTTCATTTGGAAGTCCCAGTCGCGATGGCGTAATGGTGAAGGGCTGCTCCATTTTCTTCGGGAGGTCGGGCCTGAGACTAGCACAGAGGACGGGTAGAGATTGTAAGTGAATCGTGCGAGACGGTGCGTTCAAGACGTGGAGATGTAGCGGTCGTGTATGCTTTCCTATGCACCTTCTTGTGCACCTGAAATCGTCCGGTATGAAATTGTTCCTTTGCGCTCACAGGCACGCGCTGTCGCTGCGATCTCAAGAAATCGGCGGTGTGAACGAAAGCGACACGGTACACACGTTTGCGTTTAAGTAGCGCGCCACTAGCCAATCGTGCACGAATCACTGTGAAAGAGATCGGGCGAAAGAGGCGTCTCAGCCGACGTCGTCCACTAAAGAACATGAGCGTTGAAACTCTGCAGCGTCGGCGCGGGCACGGAGACGCAGAGTGCGAGCGCAGCAGAGGCGCCGCAGTAGTCATCACCCGTGGCTGGAGCGCGCACGCTGTGAGCGTCGAGAATACTCGAGTAGCACGGCGTCGCCTGATGACAGAGTTGTTCGTGTACCTGACGGAGAGGTATCCGTAGCATCTGCGAGTTCTTGTACGGCCGCTGGCGTTGACACATCAGATGATAGTGTCGGTGGACTGAGTTGTACTTGTAGATGAATCCTGGCGTCGGCGATGACAGGTGCGGTAGACAAAGCTGTTGGCGTGAGGTGACACTCATTCATAGTACGTGACGTGTACAGCGTCGTCCTGGGCGCCGCGTCGAAAGCAATGTCTTGCAATGGCTCTGTGGTTACCTGGGAGTTGATTGATGCCGTAGCGTCAGAACCTGGTGAAATCGGACAGCTTGACTTAGCTTGTTTGGGCAGCGTGGCTGTGACGGCTTTACGTTCGAAACCAACGGTTAACGCTGCAGGGAGTAAGTGACGTGGCACTGCCGGTTGCGGTAGAGCTAGCATGAAACCTCGAAGTCGGTCATATGTTTGTGGCCCTGGAGGAGGCACAACGCATCGCAGAGCAGGAGGAAGAATGGCTAGCGTGATGGCGTACTTATCTTGCTGCGAGACGATGTTACGGAGACAGAAACCAATCTCCATCTTGACGAGCCAGATTCTAGACTTCGCGGCCAGAATTCGGGAAACTGCGGCGGTAACAGGACGCAGTGCACCGTGGATTCCTCCGGTCGTAGCGCCATTGTGACGGGCGGCTCAGAGGTTGGTTGACTCGGTGTGAGTGTCCGGTGGAAGCTCCTGGAATGTTATTCCGTGGTCCGGTGTCACCACTTGTGGGCTTATACCTTAGGAGCGATGGAAATAGATGCCTGAACCAGAATCAACGCCAGCAGGGAGCGGAGCCGTGGCTTCACGTGCCACAGCCCTGCGCCGTGTTCGTTTCCCTCTCTTGCTGTCGCGCGCTCTCCCGTTTGCTTGTCGCCCGAACGAGGGCGCTACATGTCTATCATATGTCCACGTCGGTGGAGCGCATGCATTAGCTTGAGAAAGCGGCGAGCCGTGACGTCATCCTGCTCTTGACAACGTCGACGCACCGAACCCGCCCAACACAATCCCAGCGCAAGACAAAAAAAAAATACACGAAATAAACAATAAAAGAACATTTTAAGAAATGTGAGAAGCCTGTCCTTGGATATGAGCGTGTTCCAGATGCTTCAGAACGGTGCAGGGAATGGTGCTGACCTTCACATGTGCGTTAGGCAGGCAGCCGCATTAATCCTAATTCGAGAGCTTACTTGATCCCAGTAGGAACGGCCTCCGAGATTCGGGTGCCCAAAAGCAGATATCTGGAGGCTGCGTTCGTTGCGCTGTAAGGCATTCCACCCCTCTCATCTGTGTCGAGAGCTGTGAAAGTTTTGTGGCGTTAAAATGACGTTGCTGAAGAAGAACCGTAAACTAGGGGCTTGCTGTTCGCCGAGCTCCAGCGAATCAGCGGCGGCTGAATTGTACAGTACATTAGATGGGCACATTGAGAATAGCCCCGCTGGCTGTAACGCCGCTTTTCCCGCTTATGCTGGTCCCGTGACAAACCACGGCCTTGCTAGAGGAGACACGACCGCCCGTCGCGTTTCCCCCTAGCCCGGTCTTGGAGTTACTTTTAACATCGCAGCTGTTAAGGCTTTTGGTATGTCCGTGGAGAGTAGATAAAAAACGCGCGTTGCTGGAACACTTGGCACAGCAGTGCGTCGCTTCACATAGAAGAAAAGTACGTGATTGTGTTGCTGTGATGAGAGAAAGGGAAGCTACCGAAAGAGAAACAGAGAGAAAAAGAAACACAAAGACAAAGAGACAACAAAAGAAATAGAAAGAATACAGAGAGAGATAAAAAAGCTATAGAAAGAAAGGGAAAGGGAGCAAGAAAGCATAGCATAGCCTTGTATAGTGTAGCAATGGGATGGGAAAGGGAACTGAGGGTGAGGAGCAGTGATGTGAGCGTGAATAGGAGGCAGAGGAGGAGCAGAGAGGGAAAAACACTACGTGAACTTGTATAGTACTGCATAGCAAGGGATGAGAAAGATAAGTGAGGCTGAGGAGGATGGAAAAGAGCAGGGGATAAGGTAAAGTATAGCACATTTTTGTATACCATAGCAAAGGGTGGGAAAAGGAAGTGAGGATGAGAAGGAGAAAAAGGAGAAAGGAAAGGCGACCAGCTCCGCTGTTTACTCAGTATTTGCACAGCTAGTGCGTAGATGCTTAATTTTTTAAAGTGTGCAGCTTTTTAGGGCCCCGGCTTGCAGTCCACCCACTGTATTATGTCGCATGGTCACGCGGTGCCCAATACAGGAGGCTAGAAATGCTCAAAACGAGTGCAAAATAATTTAACGAGGTCTAAAATAATATAAACTGCAGAAATAAGGAACAATTAATTGCAATAATTGACCTAAAGTCGTGAAAAATTCTTCCGCGTCGCGCGCGAGAGGGCGCCACCGCCTCGGCAAGCGTGCCATATCGGAGGCGATGTCAAGTGTGTGACTGCAAAGCAAACCGCTGCTTTGCCCGTGCTACGCACTTCCTGAGGTTTCACGGTAGTGGGGCTGCATTAAGCACGGAATTTAGAGCTACACCAAGACCTATACCAGAACGACACTAGCACAGGGTTCAGCGCGAAATTTAGAACCACACCAACGCCTACACACGAACTACATAGCGCTACATTAACTGCAGCATTAACGCTGAATTAGAGCAAAATTAGCGCTACATTTAGCACTGGATCTAGATCTTTTTTTTTGTTATGTGTAACATGCCACGTTCTAGCGACCTTAGCCCAAGTTCCGCGTCCATTCAGTGACGCTCTTCTGGCTGTCGTACCGCGCTTCTTGTGATTGCCATCTCCCCGTGCGAATAGAACGCCGTGAGCAACGGCGCGTTGCCGGAGCTAATCGCTGAGGCCACGACTATAGCGTCGACGACATGCTCTCGTTACAGGGAGGCCCAGCTGCGCGTTTCGGTAGAGCTGGTGCCGCAAACCGGAGATGCCCGTGAGGTAATGTAGCAGAGGGCGCATCCGTTGGCCAACGTCATTGCTTTGGCACCCAACGTGAGGTTGCTGAACGTGACAGTATTTCATGTCGTCACAGGGAGTTTTTCTATAGCTCTCGGCAGCAGCTCCTCAAGTCTTCATCGAAGATCTTGGTGTCTACATTGCTTTCATATATCTGATCTATACGGATGCTTTGTACACGTTGTGCAAAACAAATGTAAAGGTACACTTTCTATGAAGGCTTTATAGAACATCGTGGTAGTATGATAACCGCCTTGTCGAGGACATGATCTAAATCTGATATCAATATGGAGGGTTTTAGACACTAGGAAAATTTAGACTTCGCTAAAATTTGATACGAAGCTCGCATTTCAGTGATCACGGAGTTCGGCTTCTGTGGGGTCGTTCCAGACGCTGGCGAACGCTATAGGAAGAGGATCAAAGACGCCATGCCGATGCCGCCTTAAAACAAAGTTCGAAGGAAGGCCGCAACCACCGTGGCCGCAACAGACAACACAGCTCCACGCTTATGGATAATTTACAGAACCATCAAAAGGAGGTTATACGTAGATTTTCATTCATTCATTCATTGTTTCTTTTCGAGGAACCTACCCCTTCCTTGGCGAGGAATTCGTAGCAGACATTGAAATGGCCCCATTCCAAACATTGTTTTTGATCTTGCAGTCGTTTGACTAAAGGATCCAACAGAAATGTAATTTCTTTTTTGCAGTACTTGTTATTGTGTTGTTTATAAGTCAAGCAATTTGAATTCGTGGCGGAACGCTGATTCATAACCAGATCAAGCGCAGAGGCTTTTCAGGATCACTTAAGCGACGTGTGGCCTTGCCTTTCCGGCAATGACTGAAATCGTCCGCATTTCCCTATGCACTACTATAGAGAACGGGAAACGAGACTAGAGCGGACACTCAGCGATAAGTGGATCGAGCTCTCCCCGCCCCCTTCTCGCCCAACAGCCTTCGAGATTTTCGCGTCAAATCACAGGGACCTTGATGACATAAGAGGAGGTCAGGTGGCGCAAGTAGCGCAAGAAAAAAGGAGGTGTGCAATATAAATGTATAGCATGTTCGTTCTTTTTTTTATTTGTTCGCGAAAATTCGTGAAAGAGCATTCTGCCACCAAGCGACACCGGCGATACGACGTTATCACTAGACCTGCTACGGCGCTTATTGAAGCAGGGCCGCTGTCATGCGTGTTTCGGCGGCATCTGTTGTTGCTTAGTCACTCCGAGAAGTCGTGGTATTGAGTGATATTTTGTGTGATAGTGGCGCTTTCGAGCACGGCAATACGGTGTCGTCTGCTCCAGATGACGACAGGAAGGTGGCAACCCTCACATTTGTGCCCATCGATGTACTGCGTAGTAGGGTTGTTACCCGCGTTAATGCGTGGTTAAGCTTATAAATAGGGTACGTTGGATGTTGCGACTGAGCCGTAGCTAGGAATCGGGCGCTTCAACGTAAACTTATGAAAGGTTCGTGACGATTTTCACATTCCCCGGATGCAAATTTCTTTTTGCATTCGCGTTATCAGATGACGATGGTTCGGTGTAAACAAATGGTCTAGCGTGTCGAAAACGCAACCAGCATTTGAAGCGATCAAGTGATGACGCGCGTCACTCGCGTTTCTAAAACGCCTGGCCCAATATAATTTGCAGAAGCGTGAAGCACCGCGTGCCTCGAAAATTCTCGCTTCGGCACGGTCGAAAAAGGTTTCGCCCCGCGCGTTCATTTCGCGCTCTTGTATAAAGTTTTCATCTGCGATAGCCTGCCGGTTGGGGCTGTATACGTGGCATTCTACCACGGATGCTGGAACTTAGATATGCATGCTCGTGGGTTTGAAGGCGCATAGAATATTGTCGTGTAATGTAACGCTTTATATCATGAAAGCATAGAGCAATCCTCGCAATGCGATGTTCGTAAAAGAAAAATGCAATTGTTTCTAAATCCACGCGATAAACGCTTGTGCCCTTTCCCGTCTCCTCGTAGTTTGCCTGTACAGCCTGAATGTTGAGTTGACGCATTCTCTCGATTTTTTTTCAGCTCACGCAGATCAGTGAAGCTCCGCGTGGCAGCGGCCGCTCTGTACTTTGGCGTGGCTACCGCGCAAGAGGGCTGGTAGCGTTGAATAAGTATTGGCTGTGTGATTTTTTTTTCTCCTTTTTTTTACCTAACAAAATAAATGTCACAAGACGTCTTCCTTCTATTTTCGGGAATTGCACGTTGCCTAGAGGGAAGCTGCAATGACGGCTCGCGAATAATTCTTGCAACCTGTGTATTCTGATGATAAAAAAATATTTTCACCTAGGCCATTCAGAAATATAACACAGAGAACGTCTCTACCGATTAAAACAACAAAAAAAAACAATCTACGTAGGACACTCCAGAATTTCAAACTGCACGCGCACGGAATCAAAACTGAAACTTGCGAACTATCATAAGCGACCACTTGGTGTCCCAATGCATTTCAAGAGAGGGGCTAGCTCTCTCTTGATTCCCTGCATGACTCTATGGCAGTGTCCGCTCTTTACGTAGTTTCCCTTTCTCTAAGGCGCTACTTTGATTCTCACTTTATTACTGATGCTGCCATCTTGGAGGCGCTCTGTGCTGGCAGGTGTAAGGAAAACTTGAGACGTGTTCGCTACATGCCCAAGTGCACATTTAACACAGAGTTGCCAGATGATACCGAGCTAGCAAACAAACAATCATCACAAAAGAAGCCCCAAAAAAGCGGCCCGACTTTCGCGAAGAAGTCCAAAAAATATTTCTTATTAATAATGAAGAACTTTCACTCAGGTAGGAAGGGGAATTGAAAACATCGCTTCAATTATTTTGTACAGCGAACATATGCACAACTATATGTATGAACGAAAGCACATATTTACTTTTTAACATTGTCTACAGGGTAGTCTCCATTCGGTTAAATGCACGTTTGCCAATGCATGATTAACGTTACTAGCTGATTGCCCCAACGTATGTTTGACTTCAACACTCATCTACTAAAGGACATGAAGTGCCCTATTAGTTAACGACAAACGAGCTATTGGTAAACATGATGATCACTAAAGTAGCCATATTTACTGGGAAAATCCAAATAAGCCCCAAAAACGCAATAAGCGACTTTAGAATTCTACAAGCGACTCGGCAAAAAAAAGAAGCCAAATCCGCTTACTATAAGCAGGACTGGCAACCCTGAACTGTAACAGCAATTGCCAGCTAATGGAAGTCAATGTCTGTCAACAAGGACTTGTTTTGAGCTAGTTGGCAGAGCATTTCAAAAATATTAGAACCCAAACACACCCCACATTCACATACGCACAGACCCCACATTCAGGCACAAACCCGTACACCGCTCTACGAGAGCGCTGTACATGTTTGGTGCCTGAATGTGAGGGCGTGTGCGTGTGTGAACGAGCCGTGCCTTTGCGCTCTAATATTGTCGCTATGTCGGTAAGTTTCTAAGTTCGAAGCACTTCTGGCGCTTGTTCTGTCGTCTCGTGGCGTCGCTTGTCATCATGCATATAATACGTAAATATATCAAAAAAGCACGCTACAGATCAGGTTGTGGCGTGCAAAGGAAGTGAGGACGACGGGCCACAGTGAAGAGGAGCATTTACTATACGGAAGGCTCCAGCCCACGGTCAATCTCCGTCTGAGGAAAAAGAACCAGGAAGAGCGTCGCACGGGCTGCTCTTGCCTTGAGCCACGCGCTTGCTTTGCCTTTCTTCAGGCCACGGACCGTTCCCCACGAGCCGCCGTTATAGTCTTCCTTTAAGGCACGATGCCGCTACAAAGTCAGTACTAAAATAAGTCAAAGGAGGGCGCCACAGGGGAACTCAATACCAAATAGGTCAAGAAAGGGGGCGACTGCATCACAAATAAAGGTTTCGTTTCCCACCGTGGACAGCGAACAGGCTGCATGTTTGGAACGCTAGCGCGCTCGACCGTAAACGCAGGCGTCGCCGAAGAGCTAATTCGTCTGTAGGAGCCAGCGAATCTCTAGCGACTGCGAGGTAACCATCAGATTCGGAAGACTCGGAGGCAAGCCGAGCGCCAACAAAGAGGGGCGAACCCGCAGCTTCGACTCAGACTCAGATAAACACAAGCCAAGCGACAACAGAGGTATAGACAAATCCTCAGATATGCTCCGCAGGTTGTACAATTTTCACGGTGTGGAACTGTCGCGAGTGAGTTTTTCCAAGTGCGTGTGCAAGCCATCGTCGGACTCAACGAGAAAACAGTCCGTCCGTTAAGACTATCATCGCCAAAAAAAAAAGAAAGGAAAGTATAATACAAATTAAATTTTCTTGGCGGAGGGGTTCAAACACGGGCCCCCACGCTCCGAAGGCTAGTGTTCTAACGGCTGCGTTACCAACCCACGTTTCCAAAATATTAATGTTTCAGGACCATATAAATACTTAGTACCCGCGGTGGAACACAAACATTAAAAGACAACGCTTTCTATGAATAGTACGTTAAACTGCACAGTAGTGGAATAAAAGACATCTGCAGGATAAGATGTAAAGCCAACATAGAGGATAGTAGAGATCACGAAAATTCCAACTTTGAGAAAATTTGACGTCCTACTCGCGTTTCTGTGGTGGCGGTATGCCCGTGCCGTTGCATACGCTGACAAGCGCTTGCAAGATGAGAGAAGCCATGCGAATGCCGCCAGAAAACAGCGTTCTGGGAAAGGATATACACACAACCTAGAACAAAACTCTATGTTTACGCGTCACGTACACGAGTGTCAGAGGAGATTCTGCATTAACTTTAATTTTAGTGATCTAAAGAAAAATGCCGCTATAAACGCACTTATCGGTTGCGTATCACAATGCGCCGTGAACATATTTATGCACATGGGTTCGATATAAAAGTGACAAGAACATACTGTAACATTGTAACGACGAATATATAGGGAATTTCAGCGTTGCGTGAATTTCAGAAATCGAACCCTGCCTTACGGATATGGTATGGATGTTTTTGAAATTTGCGGCTGGTAGCCCGATTGTAAACATATTTCCTTCTTAAAGGTCAACGAATGGGGTGGCGAATATAGTAAAGTTTGCAATGTTTCAGAAAGAAGAGTTGCGCAATTCAAACAGCTGGAAGCACTTTACATTCTCGCCTTTTCAGCATCGCGAGAAATATGCTTGCGCGTAAAGCCTGGAACGAGCGTTACTGAACTGGCATCGTGCAGTTTTCCTTAATTAGAACCTACGGATTGTGGCTTTTCAAGCTTCGTAGAGGTGTCGGTTAGCATACTTAAAAACGCGCCGAAGCGGAAGTTCCGGTCACCGTCGCATGCGGGAGAGTAACGTGATCTGGTCCACAAATGTCACGAATGACGTCATTGGTACAGCAAAACGTTGCTGCTGTAACTCTTCAGCTAGTGACATCACCGGACGTTCTGATACCGTGATATTTAGGGTATCAAAACACTATGGTGAAAGGTGAGAAGAGAATTCATCTGTCAGTCAGTCTAGCCATCTATTGATATCTACACAATTCATCGCACCCCGGCACAAGGACTTTCTCACCACGTGTTGACTGTTTGTCACCGCAGTCGCATGAACACCACTGACGTCTTCGCTTTTGCGGTGCTTTTAACTCCATTCGTACTTCAAAGAAAACATTCACTTTTTATTTAACAGAACTTCAAAACAGCGCGCTCGGACGGCGCAAAATTCGTGTCGCCCAAACCCAGAGGATAAAGGCCGAACCATATAGAGCGTTTTTGCCGGCGTTTTCCCGGCGTTTCGTACGCCGGCGTCCCTCGACGTCGACGCTACCGGTGACGGTGGCCGAAACGTCCACCTCTGGACGGTCCAGACATCACGGGCGGCAGCGTCGACGTCGGAAGCAGTTCGATGGACGCAGAACCAATCAGCGTGCGGCTGGCAGCGACTTCCGCTACGTAACGGCGTCGTCGGTGCTGCCAAAATGGCTGCCGCCCGCCTCGGATCTAATAAGTCGTCGCCGTGCACTGTGTGGCCCTTAAGTTCTCAACTGATGCTTGTATTTGACTTAGCTTGTTCCCTAGAAGCTTCGACAGCAAAGGGATCGTGATATCTTTGAAGTCTTTCCGAGTGCCGTACTCAAGTTCATCGGTAGGCTTAGCAGGAATGAGTGTATTGGCCGAATACGGGGCCTCAAAGATATACGGCAGCTTCAAGCTCAGAGGCCATATATTACAAGTTTGTGCTTCTTCTTAATGCCAATAGCTGGCGCTACAAGTCAAATAAACAAAATGGACTTTTCGGTGGCGTTGTGTCACTGTGACTCGTTTTCTGCACCACAGAACTGCTAATGAGACATAAAAGCTATAATCAGAAATATATCTTGTTGGTCCATTGACGGAAACTGTACACTGCTTTACGAGGTGTCAGATTCATTCCTTCTGGTCACACTGTGTGACGCTGAGCTAACGCTCTTCATATGGTTTGCCGCCCTCTCTGACGGCGTTGATGCGACGACGCCGAGGGACGCAACGCCAGGAAACGCCGGCAAAAACGCTTTATATGGTTCGGCCTTAAAGGGAGGAGCGAAACACGATAACATTTGACGGGAGCGTATAGGAGCAGGCTGACTTTTCAAGAGCTCTTTTATGCACCGCCTTGATCGGCCCTTTCCTCCCTATTTTTCCCACTTCAAACAGATAACAAAAAGACAGTTTATAATTCTAATGAATGATGCGATGAGTTTTTTTTCTGCGCGCTTTACGTCCACATAAACCTAACTAAAATAACATGCTGTTCTGTGTAAAATAAAGCTGCTCATGTGTTTTATTTCGAAATCGATTATTATTATTATGATTATTTGCCTCTCCTCACTGCCCATGTTGTCCTTTCATGGTAACGACCGTGACCGCAATTGTTGATGATGCTTGCGACATGTTCTGGACCGCCTCTGTTACCAAGCTTCGACACCATAGGAATAGGCCTTCTATGTTGCGTTTCAACAAAACTGGCTTATCATACTATGATATCACTTCTTAAGTAAACTTTATGAGCGCAACAAGTACATGACATCAAACACACGAGTTTTACATAAGGGTACACGCATCATGCTGTTAAGGCCAAAGCTATTGTTTACGTTGCAGTTGCCTTACCGACGATCTTGCACGGACTCGACTGAAAAAAGTCCCCACAACATAAAACAAGAAACAAGGCTGTAGCTGAAATGGAACCCACAGCAGTCGAGTGGTGTTGCGCAAAGTCAGGAGGGTGTTTGGAAGAGCTTTGGAAAAAGACAACATACAGGTGTCATGCCGGGCGGAGAGTGAAATTAACAGACGTATAGAGTCGCGCCAGGCGTGGCATCATGCAGGTGAACTTCGTATCGAATGACTGCATTAAAGCTTCCCACACATTACGAAGGGTTCAACCATCATTCACAAGTAGCATCAGCTATAACAGCAACAAAGTGCGCAGCGTCGTAGTCGTGCGTATTGCCTGACAGAGGCATAGCGGACACACCGATAAGTGTGCACACCTTTTAAGAAGAAAAGGACAGGAAACGCACAAGTAAATCCGTGCAAATTTCCTTGTGGCTTCATGCTACCAACGGGTGTTTGTCAATTTCACTTTCTGAGTTCGCATAACCGATTTGAAATACCTTCGAAAAAAAAACACGGTTGATCCCTCCGTCATAGGAATCGGAATAACACGAAAGTAAAGCGTGTCCTTACAGAAGTAACTGAATGCTTACTGTACATTGATATAAGAGAGTTTGCACAATGTATATTAATGTCTGGCAGCTAATGGCGCCGTTTAACCTGTATGCACCCACGTTGATGATTTGTGGTACATCTCCATCCCGACGACTAACGTCCATGTTAAATGATTAAACAAACCCTTGTGGTAGCTGTAATAGTTAACGGTCAAAGCGTAATCAGTGAACGAGGTGTGATAGCCAGAAGAGCGACGCATATTGGACGCAGAGCTTGTTCGCCATCCCGCGGCATGTTAAAATGTGATTGAACAACCACGGCCGCACTTGAGGGAACCGCAAAGCGCGTCGTGTCGCCCCGGTAGCACGGCCGCAATTTTTCTCGGGGCGAGCGCGACAACGGGGAACGCGGGGACAGCCAGGTGAGGCAGACGCGCGTCGCAGAGCTATTTTTGGTTTGTATTAGCGTGATGCTGAACGAGGTCGACGCTTTTACGACGCTTGGGCAAAGTCGCCACCTCGCGGTGTGTTAAGCCATTGACAAAATTGAACTTTGATTGAAAACGCGCCGAATGGGACGGACGCGTAACGCGTTGCAGGTGCTAGTCGTGGAGGCCACAGCAATGACGAATTACTTTGCCTTACCACTCCCAGAGGTCAACACCACCCAGCCGACCGGGATAGTGGTAGATATAAAAGGCGCGTTTGTAAAGCCTTCAGAGTCTGTGACCGTGGCGCAGTGGATAGCGTGCCGCAGTGGATAGCGTGGATCTGTTGTTGCCGACCGAGCGGTCGTGGGTTCGATGCCAGTTGACGGTACCTTTTTTTCTTTGCTATCTGATTGCGTATATTTTTTCGACGTCATTTCCGTGACGGAAATACGTCACTGAAGTCTTGGTGGACCCCGGCATAAAACACTTTCGTGTTAAAAAAAAGAAAAAACTGCTTGCATGAGGCGTTCAAAAGGGGTCGAAGCAACAGATATGCACGTGCCCGTTGCCGCTCATTTGTCTTACACGAGTGCAGCCATGCTATCGCCTTCTTGTGTTCAAGAGCGGAAAACTGCAAATTTTGTTTGTATATTTTGTTTTAAGTGAAGAAAGATATAAACGGGCGCAAACTCTCTGTACTCGGCCCAGTTGCACAAAGCAAGTACCGAAATTCAATACATTGAAGCGCGCGGAAGCGGTCGCGCGCATACTGAGCTGCCGAAGTTGTCACTTTGGCAATACAGCATCCAGCGTACCATGTTGGGACCCATGTTGTTCGCCGTCTGGCAAAGAAACGCTGATAATCTCCAATCCTTATCTATGCGGGGCGATGAAAGCTAAAAAGGAGCAATCAACGGAAATCAAAAGTGAACTGTGGACAACACGCTTACGTTCTTACCCCCCTCCACCGCAGCCAGTCGAGCTTTACTGTTTACAGTGACAGCCGACAACGTAGCGGGTGCTAGCCAAGCTCTTAAACATTCCATCTTTCATCGAAGATATGTCGTTGCTTTAGCCAAGCAGCCACAGTTCACCCAGCAGTCAGTGCAAGGTGTATGCTGTAGGCACACCCACGACCCATGTACCGAACAAATCCGATATGACCGCCTACCATATCAAAGTCCACTGCTTTTAAGCAGTCGTTCTTTGATCTGGTGATTACTACGGAGTTTCTGACGTCTATAAATCGGCTTTTAGCAGGCGCAGAATATTAGTAAGTTGTTGCGACTTGAAGAAGCTCGGCTGGTCCTAATCCGAGGTTGGACAATTGAGTCACCTCAGAGAGTGCCAGTATATCCATGGAACATGCTTTAAGAAGCGCGTTTGCATGCCACGCATGCCACGTGGGACCAGTCGCGCTGCAACTCAATGCCTGTGGGACAGAACTGTCCCAACAGGCAGTATTCCTACGGTTTCTTGAATCCATGTCCCACTACTCGTATTACAAATTACTGTGCCTCAAGGCTAATGATATTAACGCATCATCGTTTTGAAGATTTCATTAGAATTACACTTCAGTTCTTTGAGACGGTCGGAGATTGCCCGGTAGTTTTTCTGGCCGTTTCTCACTTTAATAGTCAATCGTCAGCTGCTGTTTACTTGCAATATCATGCTGGGACACTCATATTTACTGGCCAGGTTTTCAAATCGCGAGCAAAATTAGTATTGACTCACGATTGGCTCACAATGCCCGTGCATGAAGTTTTGTTATTTATTTACGCTTATTTATTTCATCATTTTAGGGACTTCCTCAGTTTATGAAATGAAGCAGTCATATTGTATTTGTGCACTACAAATGTATTCATTGCATGGCAGGAAATTAAGTCGTGCTAAAATACAGCTGTTTCAGAGCAAGTTTCGATTGCGATTGATTTTGTTCTTGTGATTAAAAAATCGGTGATTTCTGCGCACTTCAGGCACCATTATATAAGAAATGATGAAGGAGAAAGCCTGAGTATACTTTAGCGACACTATTAAGCTGTATACCACCCGATTCATATCCCATTGCACGGGCTGCACTGGTGCACAAAGCAGCCGACCAACCAACCAACATTCGGGCACAAGCCAGAGGCCGAGTTTTCACTATGAGCTTAGCATAGCACTCGTGTTTTAATCACTACATAATGCAGTAGCGCTTAGTTTGAGTGCATAAAATTCCAAACATTACAAGAGCTATTTCAATGAAACTTCACCGCAATATTTCCTAGCGTGATTTAACTAACTATCTGTATTGAGCGAGAAATGAAAAATTCGTCGATTTATCTACTTGTGGTAGAGTTTCGTGACTTATCAGTAGGTTATCGTTCGTAGCATTTCATAATTTTCGTGCTACAACCGCAAAACCACGGACGACGGTTTCCAAACCAAAAGCACGACCGACTCTTGTCTCTGTATTTCGACTCCTCTCCTGCCCTGAACGCGTTACTGCAAATGAAATCGAACTTCATCACACGTGCTTTTTCGCTCTTGTATTTGAAATGACGACCGCTTCTTAATATGCTTATTTTATCGAGACAGTAAGCGTTTTATGTCCGGTTCACGATTCATGCAAAAAAAGGCATATTAAAATGTCAGGGAACGAACTATCTCAGCCCAACATGCTAAAAAACTGACATATGTTCATACCCACCCACATGAATTTATGTAGAACAGCTGTTACATATACGAAATGCTGGGGATGGTACAGGAAAGAGCATGCTGAGGACCCTGAGACTGAGGACTCGTACGGGTACCATATTAGAGGCAGACATCCGTTCCTTGTCTTGCCAGACAACAATCCTTGTGTTCAAAATGGATATAAGGCAGCTATTTCAACGCACCCTCAAAAGACTGCAGAGGTGTGCGAAGACGCAGTAATGCAAAGGCTATTTTTAAGGTGAAATTTGCTTTGAAGGGGTCATGAACCAACCCTGGCACTTGGTGAACAAACACATACAAAGGGAAACATTCGCTCCGGTGAACATCTCAGCCAAATCTCGCAGTCGTCCGTGGCAAGCAGCGTTTACAAGCCAAGCGAGACGTTGCCATTCTCAAGTGCGCTCTCTTCATACAGAGGCCCGTCCTCACTATGTACAGCTGCAGCTGTATGTTGTCAAAGAGGAGATTGCTGCTGTTGGTCGATAGCTGACGTAAACCAAGAGCGGCGTCTAAGTCAGATACGCTTCTTGCCACAGGGTACCACTACGTGCCGGCGCCGCGCTCCATAGTCTGCTAACGTTGCACAGTAGCCACATTTGCATGCAGAGGAATCACAAAGGGAGAGAGCGATAGCATCAAGGTGATGGTGTGTCAAGGTTTAGAAAAGGGTGCTCAACTTCATGACGCGCGTAGACATACCTTCTTTCCCCCGTGCCATCCCTCTTTATGTATTTTTCTGCGCACTGGTCTGGAGTGGACGAGAGAAGAGACAAAGCGCGTGAAATGCGCGACAAAGGCCTGTTATTCCGCTCGTTCTTGACGGATTGGACAAATTTTTGCGGCAATCGATTCGGAAGGCAAGAAACACCGATACTGTGGGGTCATTCGTTGATTACTTGGAAAAGTGGCACACGACACCCTTTTCTGTGCCTCATCAGACACTGACCTTGAAGTCAGTGTCTGATGGATGACTGGCTGAAACCAACGAGGGAACAAAAGCACACACAAGGTTGACAGGATTGAGCTCGAAATCTTGGGTTGCCGGAGTGTCATTTATTGCTAACATCGCCAAGTTTTACATTTTACGGGAAGAATGAGCTGCCATTAAGGCCCGCATGACATAAATGAGAGGGTAATAAACAACGAATATTGCTTTAGCCAGAGGCGCTTTCCTAATTCTTAGCCTCCCCAGTGACGCCAACCATCGTTGCCGCTATAGCTCAGTGGCCGAGCGCTGGTCTTGTAAACCGGTGGTCGTGAGTTCGATCCTCACTGGCGGCTGCTTCCTTCATTTTCTCTCCAAATCACGCCGAAGTGGGTCACAGGAAAGGTTTTTTTTTCTACTCTGTTTATCGATGAATCAGCTGTACGGAAAGGAAGCGACGACATTCGACGCATTGCGGTCGGTGGCACAGCTGAAGAACCTATTACTTTTTACTCAACGGCGCAACGCGGTCCGCCGCGGTGGTATAGCGGTTACGGTGCTCGGCTGCTGACCCGAAGGTCGCGGGTTCGATCCCGGCCGCGGTGGTCGCATTTCGATGGAGGCGAAATGGTAGAGACCCGTGTACTTAGATTTAAGTGCACGTTAAAGAACACCAGATGGTCGAAATTTCCGGAGCCCTCCACTACGGCGTCTCTCATAATCAAATCTTTCTTTTGGAACGTAAAACCCCAGATATTATTATTGTCAACGGCATAACGCCATATCTATTACAGGGGCTGCCGCCGGCCGTTTCTCAATAAATAGACTGCACTTTCGGCATTCCTTTATGTCCACTCATTTCTAGTATTTGATAAATTAGTACTATTCGTGTAAGCAAGGCGCTTTTTTGCTTATATGAATGTTGGATGACTGCTGCCCCTTCGCAATTTTGAGCTGCGGCTAACCTAGACGAAAGAAATCTGCATCAACGCGTCTTTCCCCCCAAGAAAACACGAGATACGCTCTTGTTGGACGATGTCAATTGTATCTGCGTTTATTTTCCCGTTACTTCCGCGCATTTAGCCACCGAACCTTAATTTTGAATGCAAACGAAACCACGGCCGGTTACATTTCACGCTCTTTCGGCATCGCCTATTCGCTAAAGAATGCGTATATGCCGCGCTTGCCACACACGCCGTTATAGCTCGGTGGTAGAGCGGCGGCCTCGAAAACCAGCGGTTGTGAGTTAATCACCACTGGCGGCGGTGCATTTTTTAGCGCAATGACTGCATATGTTTTTAAGTGCGATTGCACTTCTTAAAGGGGCCCTGCGACACAATTTGAGCATGTCTTTTTCATCGGTTCTTCTGGTACTGTGGAATGCACCGATATTGTTGCGCAAGTGGCAACGTCGAAATCGAAGCGGTTATAATTTTAATTCACGGGATAAACTACCTTCATTTCGCACTATGGCGACACACATCGGCTATTTTTGTTACAGGAAGTGACGTGATGTCATGTGACAGTGACGACAAAGGCCGTTCGTTTTTGATTGGCTTGACGCGGCACGTGACGTGCAATATTCATATGGTGGAAGCTAGGCCTTATTACGGAGGCCTAAGAGGAACAAAACCCTTTTTTATGCTTTCTCAGAAACAAATGATTCCTGTTTCTATGTGATATATTTTCAAAACAACGAACACGACGCTAGGTGCGCTGTGGAATATTATTCATACGATACTCTTCCGCGTTTTGTCTTTTGCGGCATCGAGCGACACCGGCCACACAGGCACCTGCGAAACACGCAACGCTCAGTTCGGCACGATGCTGTCAACGAAAAAAAAAAAAATTCTAAACGCTTACCGGCCGACGCCTTCCGCGTCATCGGGCGTAGCGTTTCGTCTGGGCCCATGGAGCCATGGAGGAAGGAAAAAGAAAGGAGGGAGCATGACGTCACGCGATAGAAGCCCACCGTGTCGGCCCAACACGTGATCAAAATGTCAGAGCGCGCGGTAGGTTTTAGCACTACCGGAGAGGTTCTGTTTTGAACCACCGGCTGGTCTGCGCCGAACTACGGTCCCTAGAATTCTAGGGACCGTAGCCGAACGAGCGCGCTTCGATTAAAAGCTACCGGGCGCCATACCCGAAGTCTCGGCAAACCTCATTTTTTGCGTGATCCTGACGCAAAAGGTCACGTGTTGGGCCGACACTGCTGGCTTCAAGACGAGTTGGCTTGGCAAGGCTGGCTGCGTGACGTCATGCTCCCTCCTTTTATTTCCTTCCTCCATGCATGGAGCCATCTTCGCGTTGCACGGGGCTCAGCGACGCACTTTCAATTTTCAATGGCGTGCACGACATGCAAGCAATCGCTGCGTCGCAAGAGCCAAAGCCACCTAGAAAAAATATCAAGGCCTCCGAATCACCTCCTCTAATCGTCAATACGTCACGACAGTGAGATGACAGCGGTAGATGGGGGAGGGGGAGGCAGTCAAAGCGACGCGCGCCGCGTCGTGAACGCAACAAACGCGCGCCGCGTTGTCGTTCCGTAGAAGGAACGCGCGCGTCTTTCCAGAGCGGCCGTGGTAGAGCATGCTGCATCACATACGCGCTTGCTATCTGTCGCGTGCGCGTGGTTAATCATTCCCATGGTCATCCACTGAAGCGCAACGATGCCTGGCTGTTGCTGTGCACCAAACTGCAAGTCAAATTATGACGGAGGGCCAAGTGTGCGAGTGCACAGATTTCCTTCAGACCCAATTATGCGGGCAGCGTGGACCAGAGCTGTTCCCCGGAAGGACTTCTTGCCAACGAAGTACACAGTGGTAAGCATTCCTTCTCTGTGTTGTTTATCAGGGTTTTCAGATATATCGATTTCTTTAGCATAGTGTCCAAAGTATCCGTTGATGGTTGCACGCTAGATGGGAATTCCGCACTTGTCGGCACGCTTGTTCTGCGTTTTGGTCGAGCTCACGTTTCTAACATCTTTTTATTTTGTTTCAGCTCTGTGAAAAGCATTTCTTGCCATCGGATTACTTGAAGACGACATCTTACACAGACGTCAAGACAGGAAAAGTTGTCGAAGTCACCCTGAAGAACAGTCGTCTGAAGCAAACTGCAGTGCCGAGATTGTTTCCCAGCTGCCATGCCTACTTATCGCGTCCGCAACCATGCGTTCGGGAAGCACCGGATGTGAAAAGAGCGCGATTGGAAGCCGCTTGTTTGCACAATGCAATAATGCTTTCGCTGCAAACGCAAGCAGAAGAGGAAACCAAAAATAAGCTCAGTAGTTTTGCGGACTTGCTCAACGCCTTGCCAGGATTTGAGCATTCAGACTTCTGGACTGTAATCCACAAGGACTCCAAGGTTTACTTTTTGGACTTGGCTCTGCATTCTGCTCCAACCATCCGCACTTCGGTGATTGTGTCTACTGACCTTCGCATTGAAGTATTTTTTGGTGAAACGGTCGTGAGAAATTGTGGTGATGTGCTAGTTCCTGAAAAGATATGTGACTTAAGAGATTTGAAGAGAGTGCTAGAGATCATCGAACAGACTCGCAAGGATATCAGCGCGGCGCCTTCTGAGAAAGCCCGTCATCTACTGAGATTGGTGTCGACGTTACTAGAGCAAGTAAGCGGCGAACATTTTGCATGCGAGTTGCGAGAATGGCATTTGGAGGTGCTGAAATTCTTGAAGAGTCAAGTTGATCTCGTTTTGAATAATGCCAGCCGGTATCCCCCAGATTTGTTGGTTTTTTCTAGCCTTTTGTTCACCATTTCCCCTCACGCATACAGATTCTTGAGAAATTCGATGAAGCTTAAGATGCCGCATCCTGATACTATCAGGAGACTGTGTTCATCGTGTGATATTAACCCCGTAAAGGAGCAGCAAGAAGCTAGCTTTCTTTCTTATGCCAAGCGGATTGTAAGCACACTTAAAGAGCATGAAAAGACTGTGACATTAATGCTTGATGAGGTTCATCTGCGGTCTTTTTTCGATTACAAGGCTGGCTTTGTAACTGTCGCTGCGGCAAATTCATCAACTGCGGCAAAGACTGCCCACGTATTTATGATACAGAGCCTTCTTTCTTCAAACAAGGATGTTGTACACATTCTTCCCGTGGCGCACATTGATGCTAAGGCACTACATGACTTCCTTCGGAAGCTTATTCTTGATCTCGAGGCATCTGGTTTTAGAATAATCGCAGTGATCTCAGACAATTACTCCATAAACAGAAAAGCTATGTCCTTCTTCGCTAAGCCCGCAAATGTCAGCATTGTTTACCAGCATCCTGCTGACTCATCGCGACCCCTGTTTTTCGTGGTGGACCCAGTTCACATACTAAAGTGTATAAGAAATAACTGGCTCAATCAACGAAACATTGGAAAATGCATGTACTTTGCTGAACCAAAAAGTAATGAGGCTGAACCAAAGATACTTACAGCATCTTTCAAGGTATTGTGCGAGTTGCACGAAGCTGAAAAGCATGAGCTCTTGAAGTTAGCGCCAACTCTCACTTTGAAAGCGCTGAACCCCTCCAACATGGAACGACAGGACGTTAAGCTTGCACTAAAGGTTTTTAACTCATCTACTGTTGCTGCTCTCAGTACCGCAACGTTCCAGCATGCTAAGGAAACATATGAGTACATTGACACCATATTGACTTGGTGGAACATTGTTAACGTAAAGACGCCAAGAAAAAGACAGCGGTAGCGAGATCATTTGCAAGGACCAATAGTATCATCGTTGTGTCCGCAGCTCGAGTTCCTGCAAAAAATAGTTGAGTGGCTTGATCACTGGGAAAGCCTCAGACATGACAATGACCGCCTTACACGTGAAACGCACGCAGCTTTCAGCCACACTACCCACGCCTTGCACGAACTAGCCATATACTGCCTGGAAGAGCTTCATTTTGAGTACGTTCTTTTGGGCAAATTTCAAACTGACTGCTTGGAGGATCGCTTCGGAAAGTATCGGCAACTGTCGGGTGCGAATTACCATGTGTCAATAAGGCAGATATGTGAATCTGAAAACAAACTGCGTTTGCAGAAGGTTTTGGACCTGCCAGATTTAGACATGCTACCAGCTCCGAGTGCGAATATATGGAGGACAGATGTGCCGTCTGCGCACGGCCAGTTTGACGTCGCTGTGACTGATTCTGACATCCAGAAAAAAGCGTCAAGGCTTCCTGCAGTAACATACGTTGCCGGCTATTGTGCCCATGCAGCTTTAAAGAAATTGGCATGCGGATCTTGCAGGGAAAACCTTGTGATGCAAGACGTCGACCTAGATGATGCTGAGAATGCATTAATCACGAAGATGTCGAGGGGTGGGCTGAAGTTTCCACGAGCAGTTGTAGTTAACGCTGTGCTGTTTACTGAAATTATATTAGACAAGCTCAGGGCACCAGAATACTCTGCGCGATTTCTCAGCCTTCCTATGCAGAAAGACACTCTTGTCAGCCTTGTGTTCTCTGCCCTTGCAGACAGACTATGAGGACCTAGATGTGTGTGATTCTGGTCATTCTGCACAGGAAGTAATGGAGCATGTTGTCAGTGCTGCAGCGAATACACTGCTGAACAACTTGTGCCGTACAGAAAACGACAAATTACGTAATGCCAAGAATGAGCGAAAGCTAAAGACCTTGAAGACCTGAGAGCTGTTTCTCGTTTCTTATGTTTTATTCATGATGCTCTGTTTTTTGGAAGATATTTGTATGCTTTTGTTGACAGAACCCTTGTAAAAATTGTGTGCCGTAGCTAGGCTTCACTTGCGCACAACATCATCATATAAACGATGCATTTTGTCCATTCTAAATACTATCGTTGAAGCGCATTGTGATAGTTGTTTATCATTGCAGCTCTCCATGTTACCGCATTTCACCATTGTGTACTTTAATTTTGCACTGAGGGGAGAAATTTTGTTTTTGGCTGGGTCTTCGCCATTATCTCAACATTTTATGAAGACCAAAGTGACCAGCAAACAGGGCGGGTGGAAATAAAAAAACAAGACACGATCAGAGATTGTACAAGAAGGCTGAAGCTCGTTTTGTGCGAATCATTTGTGCATGGCGCTATTATGATAAAATGTACACCAATAAAATGAACCTTGATATTCTTGTGTCGAGCCCTGTTTTACAAAATGCGAAAATGCACATGATCAATGCAAATACACGCTTTAAACTGTTTCTTGAAGAATGGAGTTTTTTATAATTTGTCATTAAAGTATACTATGTGCCTTGACTGTGCTGTTCTGCTCTTTCGTAGTCACTTCAGTCTACGACTAAAGTGACAAAGTTTGCTTTCTATAGCCTTTGTCAAGCATTCACGCCCAAAAGCAGAATAAGAGATGTAATGTTACGATACACACAAAAACAATGTTTCTAGCACATTATTCTAAGTAAAGGGTAAGAGAATGACGCTTGTTATGATGGTGTAGATTGCGGTGAACCGGCGCGAGGTACTTATTTTTTGCGTTCAAAATACGTGTCTTGCGTTGGGGCAGAAGCATATACAGTGCTGGATAAACTTGGAGGACAGCGCTAATATTTCGAAGCCATAAACAGCGACTCGCAGAGTGACTACCTGCAAGCGCGACGAACCTATAGTCGGGTACAACTTTAGAAAAAAGTAGAGGCCCCGCCCATATGACCAAAGCGCGGCAGCCGATTGCCTCCGCGGCAAAGAAATAGTCCCGCTTCTTCTCCTTGAGCGGAGGCACCGGCCGTCCGGCTCGTGACGTCAGTCTAGAGCGCGCGCCCATTGGTGGAAGCGCGTGTGCATCCGCCTTTGAGGTGCAAATGCCGCTTTTTTCTAAAGTTGTACCCGACTTTAGACGCGTCGAAGCCAACGGTCCGGCCCATCTCGCTAGCGTGACGTCACATCGGCGTTCGGAGGCCTTGATATTTTTTCTAGGTGGCTTTGCAAGAGCTCGCGCTCGAGGTCTGTTTGGTCTTCCACACTCATTTTGTGCACTGCAGCACAAATCATGGGAGCGTCTGATAGCTGACACACGTGGCCTGTCGTAAGCATGGTAACAACGCCGTCAAAAAGAGGGGTAGCATTGTACTGTGTGAAGGCCACCATGAGGTGACATTTCCGGTATGTCTTTATAAGACGCGCGCGGTGATTGGAAACGGTCTATGACGTCAGCGGGAGAGTGAAATTCGAAAAAAAAAACGTTTCTCGTCGTCGTCTGCTTGAGTTTTTAACTTTGAGGACTAATAACTTCACTTTTCGTGCACCAATTTGCATAATTCTTTTTGCGTTCTTACACCGTGCTCCGCCGGCATCCGCGCTCCTCCTCCTCTCCCCTAGCAACGGCGCGAGGAGCGGAGAGGAGCGTCTGTAGCAACGGCGCAGCGACGTCACGCCCCACGTGACTGCGCGCGCTCCGCCCTCCGCTCCGTGGCTGCGCGCGCCCCGCGCCGGCTCCGCACCGCTCTGCGCGCGCCACTCGGGCGGTCCACGAGGTCCGTTCCAACGGTTACGACGTGAGGACCGAAACCTGGGTGCCCATCGAGATGCACTCTGCCAACGTTACCGTGGACCGAAAGGCCGGCATCGCTTGTAAACGGACGCAATTCCCCCTCGTCCAGGCCAGCGCCATCACCGTGCACAAGTCTCAGGGGGGAACCTACGCCTCGGTTGTGTACGACTACTCGAAGACGCACCCGCAGAAGCTAGTCTACGTTGCGCTCTCTCGGTGAACCAACCTCAACGGACTCTACCTCACCAACGCCGAGGGAGACCACACCTTCTACCACAAGCAAGACAACCCCGACAAACCCATGGTAGATGAGTTTCGGAGGCTCGAGAATCACCGTCTCATCACCGTCACGCAGCGCTACCTCTCCGCTCTGAGGGACCAGCAGCTCCGCAGGGTGTGCGAGGGTGGTTGTAGGGAGTTCACGCTCGCGCTCCTAAACATCCGCTATCTCTCGGCGCATTCACTGGACGTTGCCAAAGACCCCGTACTCTCCAGAGTTGATCTCCTCTGCCTCACGGAGACCTGGAACCGCTCCTCCGGCGACTGCGCTGCCGATGTCGCCCTGAGTGGCTACGACCGCGTGACCCGGGCCCTCGCCGAGAGAAGGGCTGGTGGAGTGGACGTCTTCCTAAAGCGCTACCGCCCCTTCAGTGAAGAGCTCAGGCGACAGCAGGACCGGACCCAACTCCTGGTCTTACAGCGCGCCGACCTCGCTCCTGATGCATCGCCTCGAACGTGTCCCACTGACGACCCGTGCTCCTTCGCCCGGAGTGGAAGCCGGGGCGAGTACTGCGGCGTGTGCTTGGTTGGGCACGTCTACGCCAACGTCCTCTCGCATGCCGTGTGTACTTCGCCGCTCAGAGACGAGTCGCCGTACGCCTCCGTCTACACCAGTGCCTACTCCGGCGATGCCGTCCTGGTTGTGACCGTCTACCTAGCCCCGAACCTCTCGCGAGATGCCGTCTTGGAGCAGATGGATGCGGCGATGGAGAGTGTGTCTGTGCGCGCGCGTCCCTCAGTTCCGGTTGTGGTGGTGGGTGACTTTAACGTGGAGGTTATAAAGGACAATGTCTGGTTGGTTGACCACATGCTGAACAATTACTCGATGACGTGTCTGTCTCTCGAGTTTCCGACCACGATCAACGGTGGCTTCATAGACTTGGCGTTCAGTAGGAACTGTACGGTCCGCGCCGTCTTGCCGGATCCGCTCACCGTCCATTCCTCGGATCACAAAGCGCTGGTACTAACCGTGAGCTACAACGATAACACGAATAGGTGCTGATCTGTAGTGACGTGTGTAGTGTGTGTGTGTGTGTGTGACGCACTCGCGAGGTGCATTAATGCATCGTACGAAAAGCGTGAAATGTAAAATAAATAAATAATACTTCATATATAAATGTGTGTGTGTACGTACAAATGCATCATGACAACAACACTTTAAATCATTATTTACACTTAATCATCATCATCATCAGTAAAAGTGCTTTGCACTTAAAAACGGCCAGACCTCCGTGGGTCGGCTGGCGCGTGCTCTCTCGCTGCCGTCTCCTTCGCTCGGCTCTGCAGTTTAGTCGCGCGCGCCTCCTCATAGCATCACCCCGTGCTTCGCACTTCCTCATACTCCCCTTCGGGGAAATGCGGGTTTTTAGATGCGAAGCATCTTATGGTGCAGTTCAATCCGGTGGTGGTGTGCGGCGTGACCACCCATACTGCCCATGCGGATACCCTCTCCACTCGCAATCTCTCGCTCTCCCCCTCCCCGTCTCCTGCGCAATGCCGCTATATGAGCGCCAACGCATGCGCATCTCCTCCCCCCCCCTCTCTCCTCTCCTACGCTTCCCTCCTCGCGCGCCTGTCGACCACGTTCCCCGCTCGCCCTGTGAGAATTAACGGCCAGGCTAGAGGGAAGACACGACGCGCGTAGCGTTCCTCTTCGCGTTCCACGACGCGAGGCCGGTAGCATACCCAACGAACGCCAACGGAACGCGATCGTGCAAGTGCTCCGGCTTCGCATCGCTTCATGGTCCCCTTTAGCGGGAGATTGTGTAATATTTATTAGAATCATCTGCTGTTCGCTTATAATCGCTGCTTGTCAGGGAGCTCGTTAGATTGAAGACGGCACAAAACCAACATAGCCCGGTGGCATATCTGACTGCTGATATACAACGAGCGGCCATGATCGAGGGCATTACATTCTCTTTAGAGGTGCATCTTTATATGAAACATTCAAGGGTAAGGAGCTATTTAACAAAAAAAAAATATCTGAAGCGATTGCTAAAAAAAAAAGCACTGCCGCCAGTGAGGTTTGAACTCACAACCACTGGTTTACGAGACTAGCGCTCTACCACTGAGCTATAGCGGCGACGACGGTAACTGTCTGTATCTTCACACGCTGTTTATTGAATCAGCAACGGTGAAAGAACAATGTAATTGGCGGAAGTACAGGTTCATACGACATGGCGGGGAGGGGGGCTGTGTAAGTGCAATGCATAGCACTCAGAAAACGAAATAAAATATAAAATGCAAGTACAACTGGCATCGTAAAAGAAGGGCATAATGTGCTTCTGGAGAAACAAAGAAGACGTTTTCGTATGAGTTCCGAGTTTGGAGGCCACCCGCTCAATCTGACTTTCTACTGCTGGAGTATAAGGCTTATAATGGGTAAAAAAAATTGGGGAGTCTAAGGCCTATAGTATTGAAGGAATGCTGGAGTCTAAGCCTTATCATAGGTCAAAGATAACTTATAGCCATACACGATCAGTTACTGCAAGGCAATGCTCACAAATGTAACGACTACTGACGATCCGTCCTGGTATATACAAGATGAGCATTTATGCCTTTGCGCATTGAGGGCACAATGGCGGCTCCGTTCTCTGCACGGCGGCCGCATTTTAATAGGGAAAGAACGCGACCGCCTCTCGCACAACACGCTAACATAGTACGCGTTGGCTAGACGGTAAGGAAACTGAACAGTTGTCAACATTATTTTGAGTCCTTGGTTTCGGCCTCGGCTCATAAGTCATAAGGAACTAAAAATTTTCTTTCTGCGTAGGCAATTACAATACTAGCAATAATTAAGAAATTCCGCCGAGGTACACATCAGCACGTAATGTGTCAGGCCGCTAACCTCAAGGGCATGGGTTTGATTCCCAGCCATGGCGGCCGCTTTTCGATTGGGCGAAATGTAAAGGACATCCGTTCGCCTATATTTAGGTTCACGTTGAAGAAACCCCGGATTGGTCAAATTAACACGGAGTACCCCGTTACGGTGTGCCTCATAATGACGTCGTCCTCTTGACACGTCAAAAGCCAGCAATTATTATTAAAAACAGAAATAAATATCTTAAAAAGCAACAGCCGCCAGTGAGGATCGAACTCACGACCGCTGGTTTACAAGACCAGTGCTCTGCCACTGAGCTATAACGGCGACGATGGCAGGTGCCGCTATTGTACGCGTTGGTTAGCGAAGGGACGTTAGTAAATGTGCAAATATGAAATGCCCATCCCACTTAACGTAACTTCCATTCGTTATCAAGCACTCTATTTGCCGTATTAGGAGGAAAATGTGGCTTGGTGCTCACTTACATTATAAACTCGTCAATTTTAGCACTAAAGAATGCTTATGGATTCTGTATGTGAGGTATTCAGCACCATCCTATAGAATGCAATATTTTGCTTCACTGCTCTTTTTAACTTATTCTGCTCTCTTAAAATTTACAAAAGTAGGGTACGGCGGTGTGCTGTCGCCTATTACTTAATTAGAAGAGTTAAACGTACTCGTGGTAACTAAGCGACAAGTTCACGGTGTAACGACTCTGTATAAACGGCGCGCGCACGTAATCAAACCCCATACTTGCGAACTACCATAAGAGACCGCTTGGTGTCCCAATGCATTTCACGAGAAGGGAAGCCCTCGCTCGACTCCCTTGCTGTTTAATTCACCCGCATGGCTCTATGGTAGTGTCCGTTCTTTACGTATTTTTTCTTCCTCTAAGGTATTACTTTGAATCTCTCACTTTATTATTTATGCTGCCATTTCTGGGGCGCTACGTGCTGGCAGGTGTAAGGAAAACTTGAGACGTGCTCGCTACATGCTCAAGTGCACATTTACAACAGAGTTGCCAGATGCTACCGAGCGAACAAACAAACAATCATCCCGAAAAAAGACCAAACAAAGTGGCCCGACTTTCGTGAAGAAGCCCAAAAGAGCGTAAAATTAATACTTTTCCCATTCTTGAAAATATTTTTATTCATAATGAAAAAAAATTCACTCAGATAGGAAGGTCCGGAATTGAAAAAAATCACAAGTCATTTTTTACAGCGAAAATATGCGCAACTGTGAACGAAAGCACATATTTACTTTTTTAACATTGTCTCCAGGGTCTTCATTTGGTTAAATGCATGTTTGCCAATGCATGATTAACGTTACTAGTTCATTGCCCCAACATATGTTTAACTTCAACACTCATCTACTAAAAGTCATCGACAAATGCACTATTAGCAAACGACAAACGCGCTATCGGTGAGGGTTATGATCACTAAAGTACCTTAATTATTTGCTGCGAAAATTCAAGTGAGCCTCCAAAACGGGATAAGCGACTGGAAAATCTACAGGCGACACGGCAAAAAAAGAAGCCCAAATCCGCTTAATATAAGCAGGACTGGCAACCCTGAATGTAACAGCAATTGCCAGCTAATGGAAGTCAATGTCTGTCAACAAGGACTTGTTGTTGAGCTAGTTGGTAGAGCATTTAAAAAATATTAGAGCGCAAACACACCGACATTCACACACACACACCCCCACATTCAGGCACCAAACCCGTACAGCGCTCTACGAAGGCGCTGTACGTGTGTGAACGTGCCTTGCGTTTCTAAGCGCGAAGCACTTTTGGCGCTTGTTCTGTCGTCTCGTGTCGTCGCTTGGCATCATGCGCATAATACGTAAATATGACAAAACAACGCGCTACAGATCAAGTTTGTGGCGTACAAAAAAAGTGAGAACGACGGGTCACAGTGAAAATCAGTATTTACACGACAGAAGGCTCTAGCTGACGGTCCATCTTTGTCGGAGGAAGAGCGTCGCATGCGCTGCTCTTGCCCTGAGCCACGCGCCTGCTTCGTCTTTATTCAGGCCACAGTCGTTTCTCACGAGTCGGCTTTACGCCTCCATTTAGGACGCGATGTCACTACAAAGCAAATACGAAAATAGGCCAAAAGAGGGCGCCACGGCTGAACTCAATACCAAGATATGTCAAGAGAGGGCGCGACTGCATCACAAATAAAGGTTTCTTTTCCCGCCGTGGACGGCGAGCAGGCTGCACGATAAGTCTAGCGCACTTCACCGTGAACGCAGGCGTCGCCAAAGAGCTAATTCATTGCCTGGCGCCAGCTATGGAGGATTAGAAACAACTAACAAACGCGTAATCTATCTCCTCCAAGCATTCGGAAGCGCCCATCTCGACTCGCTAAGCCTACAGCATCGATTATTTGAGTATGGCTCTCAAAAACAGCGTCGAATTGGCACGAATACGTTGCTGTCGAAGCTTAAAGACATGAATCTAAAGCTAATTCGTCTGTCCGAGCCAGCGTAGCGCCAGGGAATGCGAGGTTATAACCCTCAAATTCGAGACTCGGAAGCAAGCCAAGCGTCAACAGAGGCAGGAAAATCCTCACATATGCTCCGCAGCTTGTAGAATTTTCATGGCGTGGAACTGGCGCGAGTTTTTCCAAGTGTGTGAGCAAACCATCGTCCGACTCAACGAGAAAACAGTCCGTCCGTTAAGGCTATCATCGCAAAAAAAAGAAAGGTCAATACAAATTAAATTTACTTGGCGGAGTGGGGTTCAAACAGGGCCCTCACGCTCCAAAGGCGCGTGTTCTAACGGCTACATTACCCACCCACATTTCCAAATAATTAATGTATCAGGACCATATCGATTCTTAGGGCCCGCTCACGCTAGCGGCACGGCAGCTCGCCGTTTGACGTTCTCAGGCTGCCGTGCGCAAGCGATTTCGTCGCGCACTTCAGCCGTTCTTTGCCATTCGCAGAATAGGTCCGAGACCCATTTTCTCGCCGTCCTCCGTCTGCCGCAGAGCGACGTGGCCAATCAGCGACGGAGGAGCGGTTGCCATGACTACGGCGCACCGCGTCGTCTGCTTTTGGCTTTCCCCGTCGTCTGCGTCTGCCGCGGGACGCTTCGAGCTGCTTGCTTTTTTTTCCCGCGCATTTCACGCTAAAAGTGCGGATGTCGTCCGTGTCGTTGCCAGGCATGGTTCCAGCAGTCAACAAAGCGTTTTAGTCGGTCCGGCATAAAGAAAAGCGTCGCGTAAAATCAAATAAAGTGTCCACAAGCTGGCGCCAGGTCAAGTGGCGCCAGCTATCGAGGATCAGTAACAACTAACAAACTCGTAATTTATGCCCTCCGAGCATTCGGAAGCGCCCATCTCGACTCGCTAAGCCTGCAGCATCGATTATTTGAGTATGGCTCTTAAAAACAGCGTCGAATTGGCACGAATACGTTGCTGTCGAAGCTTAAAGACATGAATCTAAAGCAAATGGAAGCATCAGTTCGGAGCTTGCACGCCGCGCGGCCACTTGATAGATTCGAGGTGGACGACAACCGCTTTTAGCAGTGCGGCCATGTTTTTCGGAGGCTTGCCGGCGAAGCTTGCCGTGCAAGTTGGACAGCTCTCGCACGTGCGGCGACGGCCGACGTCCTGCGGCACCGCGCCGTTGTGGCAGGCTTGCCGCTAGCGTGAGCGGGCCCTTAGTATCCGCGGTGAAACACAAACAATAAAGGACAACGCTTTCTATGTAGGGTTGCCACCTGCCCGGTTTTGGACCGGCCGGGCCAGTTTTTTAGACAAGGGGCCGGTCGCCGGTCCGCACCTAAGACCGGTCGTCATTGGCCGGTTTTTTGCTCATTGTATCCCGAGTATTCTTTTTTTTCCTCTTCTCCGTGTTGACCGCACGTGTTGACTGACACCTTTAACACCTTAGACACCTTAATTCCACCTGCGCGGTCGGGGACTGACCGCGCAAATGGAAAGAAAAGACGGGGGAAACGGGACACCTGCGTCGCCCACAAGCCATCCACCACCATCGGCAGCTTCATGCCTCGGCCCAAAGGTCGCGCACCTGCGGAAAAAGCTCAGGGCGTCGTGCACAGGATCGCGTGAGCCGACTGCCCCGCTTCCACATTGGGGAACCAAAAACTTCCATGAACTGAAGTAAGGTGGCAAATTGGGCTAGTTGGAACATACTCGCCATGTTCATGACAAGGAAGTGCACGACACAGCGCTTGTGTCGTGCACTTCCTTGTGTTTTCGTGTTCCTTTTTTTGCGCCAGCGCTTGTGTCGTGCACTTCCTTGTGTTTTCGTGTTCCCTTTTTTTTTGCGCTGAACATGGCGAACTTCCATGAAGATTGCGGCAGCACAAGAATAACCTCCGCCAATTGAACCGAGAACGGAGCGCAGTAGCAGAACACTGCGAGCGGTTTGACCAATATCCGTACCGACGACGTGGTGATTCTGGCAAAAGAAAGAAACCCTGGCCGGCGGCTCCTCCTCGAATCCTGGCACATTCAGCAGACAACAGGAAACACCAACCGCTCTACCGGGACATTGCCCTCCCCCTCCTGCCCCCGATCGTTGGAACATGGCGAAAATCAGTATCAGTAGTTAGTTACGTGCTTCCTTTGCTTGCATCATGAGCACGGATTCTCCGCCTTTGCAAAAGCGAAAAGTACCAATGCACGTTCCGGAAAGAGTCGAGATCTCAACCCGAGTACGAGAGCTGGCTCCTGCCCACTGTGTGCTGCTTTTGTTTGTGCATTGGGTTTATTTGGCTCAATGAAAGCAATGTTACATTAAATGTCACTGCATGCCGAAGAATTGACATAGCGTCTATTGTTCAACATTATTTTATGCTCCTGTTAACCCCCCCCCCCCCCCGTCAAAGGGCCGGTTTTTTTTTTCGGTAAAAGGTGGCAACCCTATTTCTATGAATAGTACGTTAAACTGTACAGTAGTTCAGTTTGGCCTTTATCAGCGAAACTGAACTCTTTTTTTTTATTTAACTTATGCCGTAGGGCATACTGGCGCCAATAAAAAAAAACATGTAAAGCCAACATAGAGGATTGTAGAGATCAGGAAAATTCCAACTTTGAGAAAATTTGACGTCCGACTCGCGTTTCTGTGGTGGCGGTATGCCCGTGCCGTTGCATACGCTGACAAGCGCTTGCAAGATGAGAGAAGCCATGCGAATGCCGCCAGAAAACAGCGTTCTGGGAAAGGATATACACACAACCTAGAACAAAACTCTATGTTTACGCGTCACGTACACGAGTGTCAGAGGAGATTCTGCATTAACTTTATTTTTATTGATCTGAAGAAAAATGCCGCTATAAACGCACTTATTGGTTGCGTATCACGATGCGCCGTGAACATATTTATGCACATGGGTTCGATATTAAAGTGACAAGAACACACTGTAACATTGTAACGCAGAATATAAAGGGAATATAATCAGCGCTCCGTGAATTTCAGAAATCGATCCCTGCCTTAGGGATATGGTATGGATGTTTTTTTTAAAATATGCGGCTGGTAGCAAGATTGTAAACATATTTCCTTCTTAAAGGTCAACGAATAAGGTGGCGAATATAGTAAATTTTGCAATGTTTCAGAAAGAAGAGATGCGCAATTCAAACAGCTTGCAGCACTTTACATTCCTGCCTTTTCAACACCGCAAGAAATATATGCTTGCGCGTAAAGCCTGGAACGAGCGTTACTGACCTGGCATCGTGCAGTTTTCCTTAATTAGAACCTAGGGATTGTGGCTTTTCAAGCTTCGTAGTGGTGTCGGTTAGCATACTTAAAAACGCGCAGTAGCGGAAGTTCCGGTCACCGTCGCATGCGGGAGATTCACGTGCCTGGTCTAAAAACGTCACGAATGACGTCATTGGTACAGCAAAACGTTGCTCTTAACCCTAGTTGTGGCAGTAGTGATACTGTCAAAAAAATGGGAAACAAGGAGCGGCCTGCCGTAGGTTATGTCGCCCCCCCCTTCCCCCTACACATACGAGTCCAGTGACACGGACCAAACAGTGACACTGGCAAAATAGAAGCTTCCTCCTGCATTAAAGTTTTGGCGGCGGTATGACGTCAGACTTGACGCTGCTGCGTGTAACTCTTCAGCTAGTGAAAATCCCCGGACGTTCTGATACCGTGATATTTAGGGTATCAAAACACTATAGCGAAGGGTGAGAAGAGAATTCATCTGTCAGTCAATCTAACGATCTATCGATATCTACACAATTCATCGCACCCCGGCACAAGGAATTTTTCACTACGTGTTGACTGTTCCCCGGTCGCGTCCTTCCTTAAATCACCGCAGTCGCATGAATGCTACTGACGTCGTCGATTTTCCGGTGGTTTTAACTCCATTCGTATTTCAAAGAAAACATTTGCTCTTTATTTAACAGAATTTGAAAACAGCGCGCTCGGACAGCGCAAAATTCGGGTCGCCCAAATCCAGAGTATAAAGGGAGGAGCGAAGCACGATAACATTTGACGGGAGCGTGTAGGAGCAGGCTGACTTTTCAAGAGCTCTTTTATGCACCGCCTTGATCGGCCCTTTCCTCCCTATTTTTCCCACTTCAAACAGATAACATAAATACAGTTTATTAATTCTAATGAATGATGCGATGAGTTTTTTTTTTCTGCGCGCTTTACGTCCACATAAACCTAACTAAAATAACATGCTGTTCTGTGTAAAATAAAGCTGGTCATGTGTTTTATTTCGAAATCGATTATTATTATGATTATTTGCCTCTCCTCACTGCCCATGTTGACCTTTCATGGTAACGACCGTGACCGCAATTGTTGATGATGCTTGCGACATGTTCTGCACCGCCTCTGTTACCAAGCTTCGACACCATAGGAATAGTCCTTCTATGTTGTGTTTCAACATGAAAACAGTGTGACAGAAATGAATATTCTATCTGCTTGCGGAAAACTGGCTTATCATACTATGATATCACTCCTTAAATAAACTTTATGAGCACAACAAGTACATGAAATCAAACACACGAGTTTTACATAAGGGTAGACGCACCAGGCTGTTAAGGATAAAGCTATATGTTTACGTTGCGGTCGCCTTACCGACGATCTTACACGGACTCGACTGAAAAGCGCCCCCACAACATAAAACAAGAAACAAGGCTGTAGCTGAAATCGAACCCACGGCAGTCAAGTGGTGTTGCGCAAAGTCAGGAGGGTGTTTGGAAGAGCTTTGGAAAAAGACAAAATACAGGTGTCATGCCGGGCGGAGAGTGAAATTAACAGACGTATAATACCGCGCGGCAGAACCGTAGAGTCGCGTCAGGCGTCGCAACATGCAGGTGAACTTCGTATCGAATGACTGCATTAAAGCTTCCCACACATTACGAAGGGTTCAACCATCATTCACAAGTAGCATCAGCTATAACAGCAACAAAGTGCGCAGCGTCGTAGTCGTGCGTATTGCCTGACAGAGGCATAGCGGACACACCGATAAGCGTGCACACCTTTTAAGAAGAGAAGGACAGGAAAACCACAAGTAAATCCGTGCAAATTTCATTGTGGCTTCATGCTACCAACGGGTGTTTGTCAATTTCACTTTCTGAGTTCGCATAACCGATTTGAAATACCTTCGAAAAAAAAAAGAAAAAACTGCTTGCATGAGGCGTTCAAAAGGGGTCGAAGCAACAGATTTGCACGTGCCCGTTGCCGCTCATTTGTCTTACACGAGTGCAGCCATGCTATCGTCTTCTTGTGTTCAAGAGCGGAAAACTGCAAATTTTGTTTGTATATTTTGTTTTAAGTGAAGAAAGATATAAACGGGCGCAAACTCTCTGTACTCGGCCCATTTGCACAAAGCAAGTACCGAAATTCAATACATTGAAGCGCGCGGAAGCGGTCGCGCGCATACTGAGCTGCCGAAGTTGTCACTTTGGCAATACAGCATCCAGCGTACCATGTTGGGACCCATGTTGTTCGCAGTCTGGCAAAGAAACGCTGATAATCTCCAATCCTTATCTATGCGGGGCGATGAAAGCTAAAAAGGAGCAATCAACTGAAGTCAAAAGTGAACTGCGGACAACACGCTTACGTTCTTACCCCCCTCCACCGCAACCAGTCGAGCTTTACTGCGTACAGTGACAGCCGACAACGTAGCGGGTGCTAGCCAAGCTCTTAAATATTCTGCCTTTCATCGAAGATATGTCGTTGATTTAGCCAAGCAGCCACAGTTCACCCAGCAGTCAGGGTAAGGTGTATGCTGTAGACACACCCACGACCCATGTACCGAACAAATCCGATATGACCGCCTCCCATACCAAATTTCACTGCTTTCATGCAGTCGTTCTTTGATCTGGTGATTACTACAGAGTTTCTGACCGTTTATATATCGGTTTTAGCAGGCGCAGAATATTAGTAAGTCGTTTTGCAAGTTGAAGTAGCTCGGCTGGTCACAATCCGATGTTGGAAAATTGAGTCACCTGAGAGAGTGCCAGTATATCCATGCAACATGCTTTAAGAAGTGCGTTTGCATGCAATTCATACAACCTGGGACCACTCGCGCTGCTCCTCAATGCCTGTGGGGCAGAGCTGTCCCAACAGGCAGTATTCGTACGGTTTCCTGAATCCATGTCCCACTACCCATATTACAAATTACTCTGCCCGAAGGCTAATGACGTTAACGCATCATTGTTTTCAAGATTCCATTAGAATTACCCTTCAGTTCTTTGAGACGGTCGGAGATTGCCCAGTAGTTTTTCTGGCCGTTTCTCACTTCATTCGTCAATCGTCAGCTAATGTTTACTTGCAATATCATGCTGGGACATTCATATTTCCTGGCCAGGTTTTCAAATCGCGAGCAAAATTAGTATTGAGTCACGATTGGCTCACAATGCCCGTGCATGAAGTTTTGTTATTTATTTACGCTTATTTATTTCATCATTTTAGGGATTTCCTCAGTTTATGAAATGAAGCAGTCATATTGTATTTGTGCACTACAAATGTATTCATTGCGTGGCAGTCGTGCTAACATACACCTGTTTCAGAGCAAGTTTCGATTGCGATTGATTTTGTTTTTGTGATTAAAAAATCGGTGATTTCTGCGCACTTCAGGCACCATTATATATGAAATGATGAAGGAGAAAGCCTATGAGTATACTTTAGCGACACTATTAAGCTGTATACCACCCGATTCATGTCCCATTGCACGGGCTGCACTGGTGCACAAAGCAGCCGACCAACCAACCAACATTCGGGCTCAAGCCAGAGGCCGAGTTTTCACTATGAGCTTAGCATAGCACTCGTGTTTTAATCACGACATAATGCAGTAGCGCTTAGTTTGAGTGCATGAAATTCCAAACATTACAGGAGCTATTTCAATGAAACTTCACCGCAATATTTCCTAGCGCGATTTAACTAACTATCTGTATTGAGCGAGAAATGAAAAATTCGTCGATTTATCTACCTGTGGTAGAGCTTCGTGACTTATCAGTAGGTTATCGTTCGTAGCATTTAATAATTTTCGTGCTACAACCGCAAAACCACGGACGACGGTTTCCAAACCAAAAGCACGACCGACCCTTGTCTCTGTATTTCGACTCCTCTCCTGCCCTGAACGCGTTACTGCAAATGAAATCGAACTTCATCACACGTGCTTTTTCGCTCTTGTACTTGAAATGACGACCGCTTCTTAATATGCCTATTTTATCGAGACAGTAAGCGTTTTATGTCCGGTTCACCATTCATGCAAAAAAAAGGCATAATAAAATGTCAGGGAACAAGCCATCTCAGCCCAACATGCTAAAAAACTGACATATGTTCATACCCACCCACATGAATTTATGTAGAACAGCTATTACAAATAGGAAATGCTGGGGATGGTACAGGAAAGAAGATGTTGAGGACCCTGAAACTGAGGACTCGTACGGGTACCATATTAGAGGCAGACATCCGTTCCTTGTCTTGCCAGACAACAATCCTTGTGTTCAAAATGGATAAAAGGCAGCTATTTCAACGCACCCTCAAAAGACTGCAGGGGTGTGCGAAGACGCAGTAATGCAAAGGCTATTTTTAAGGTGAAATTTGCTTTGAAGGGGTCATGAAGCAACCTTCGCACTTGGTGGTCAAACACATACAACGGAAAACATTCGCTCCGGTGAACATCTCAGCCAAATCTCGCAGTCGTCCGTGGCAAGCAGCGTTTACAAGCGAAGCGAGACGTTGCCATTCTCAAGTGCGCTCTCTTCATACAAAGGCCCGTCCTCACTATGTACAGCTGCAGCTGTATGTCGTCAAAGAGCAGATTGCTGCTGTTGGTCGATAGCGGACGTAAACCAAGAACGATGTCTAAATCAAATACGCTTCTTCCCACAGGGTGCCACTACGTGCTGGCGCCGCGCTACATATATAGTCGGCTGACGTTGCACAGTAGCCACATTTGCATGCAGATCGAGGAATCGCAAAGGGAGAGAGCGATAGCATCAAGGTGATGGTGTGTCGAGGTTTAGGAAAGGGTGCTCAAGTTCATGATGCGCGTAGACATACCTTCTTTCCCCCGTGCCATCCCTCTTTGTGTAATTTTCAGCGCACTGGTCTGGAGTGGACGAGAGAAGAGACAAAGCGCGTGAAATGCGCGAAAAAGCCCTGTTACTCCGCTCGTTCTTGACGGATTGGACAAATTTTTGCGGCAATCGATTCGGAAGGCAATAAACACCGATAGTGTGGGGTCATTCGATGATTACTTGGAAAAGTGGCACACGACACTTTTTCAGTGACTCATCAGACACTGACCTTGAAGTCAGTGTCTGATGGATGACTGGCTGAAACCAACAAGGGAACAAAAACACACACAAGGTTGACAGGATTGAGCTCGAAATCTTGGGTTGCCGGAGTGTCACTTATTGCTAACATCGCCAAGTTTTACATTTTACGGGAAGAATGAGCTGCCATTAAGGCCCGCATGACATAAATGAGAGGGTATTAAACAACGAATATTGCTTTGGCCACAGGCGCTTTCCTAATTCTTAGCCTCCCCAGTGACGCCAACCATCGTTGCCGCTATAGCTCAGTGGCCGAGCGCTGGTCTTGTAAACCGGTGGTCGTGAGTTTGATCCGCACTGGCGGCTGCTTCCTTCTTTTTTCTCTCCAAATCACGCCGAAGTGGATCACAGGAAAGGTTTTTTTTCTACTGTGTTTATCGATGAATCAGCTGTACGGAAAGGAAGCGACGGCATTCGACTCATTGCGGTCGGTGGCACAGCTGAAGAACCAATTACGTTTTACTCAACGGCGCAACGCCATATCTATTACAGGGGCTGCCGCGGCCGTTTCTCAATAAATAGACTGCACTTTCGGCATTCCTTTATGTCCACTCATTTCTAGTATTTGATAAATTAGTACTAATCGTGTAAGCAAGGCGCTTTTCTGCTTATATGAATGTTGGATGACTGCTGCCCCTTCGCAATATTGAGCTGCGGCTAACCTAGACGAAAAAAATCTGCATCAACGCATCTTTCCCCCCAAGAAAACACGAGATACGCTCTTGTTGGACGACGTCAATTGTATCTGCGTTTATTTTACCGTTACTTCCGTGCATTCAGCCACCGACCCTAATTTTGAATGCAAACGAAACCACGGCCGGTTACATTTCACGCACTTTCGGCATCGCCTATTCGCTAAAGAATGCGTAAGAATGCCGCGCTTGCCATACACGCCGTTATAGCTCGGTGGCAGAGCGGCGGCCTCGAAAACCAGCGGTTGTGAGTTAATCACCACTGGCGGCGGTGCATTTTTCAGCGCAATGACTGCACATGTTTTTTAAACTGTTGTTGATGTCGAAAGTGAAACTGTCATTGCTTTATAGTGGAAATCAGGGAAAGTTACTACAAAAGGTAAATTCACGTGCGACCCTAAAACCTACATCTCTGCGCTAGAAAGGGGCAGTCGGTGTAAATACTGTACGCTAGAAAAAGTGTAACGCCGTTCAGATACCGCTTGAACAACCATAACTTTCATGCTGTCATCCTTCGTAATATTCGGCTATCGAAAATTCTCCTCATCACGAGAGAATAATTTTATCAAGTCATCGCAGTCATCGTTCAGCCTGCTTTCTGTTCCCATCTTTAAAAGGAATATTAATTTATACCTTTAAAGCGACGAGGTCTCGTGTCATTGAGTATTTCGACAAATTTTCCCTTCTACCCGTTCAGTTTGCGAAATCCTCGTTACTTTCGTCGCCCCTAATTATAATAAAAATAATTGTTGGTGTTTAACGTCCCAAAACCACGATATGATTATGAGCGACGCCGTAGTGGAGGGCTCCGCAAATTTTGACCACGTGGGGTTTTTTAACGTGCACCTAAATCTAAGCACGCGGGCCTCAAGGATTTCCGGCTCCATCGAAGATGCAGCTGCCGCGGCCGGGATCCAATCCCGTGACATGCGGGTCAGCAGTCGAGGAACATATATCTACTGGATCGCGTGGCCGGTGATCCCTAATTATTATATAACATTTTCCCATCACTTTTTGTAGGTATGATGACAAGATGTGTGGACGCCTACTTGTCTACGGCACATGCTCATTGATTTGATGTCATCTCTTGCGTTCACATGTTGATAATGGATTGCATCAGTGGCACATGTTCATTCCCGCTTATTCTCGGCCGAATGCATTCGTTTGCATTTACGTTGTCTCCTTTTTTTTGCACCGTCACTTGTCCTGTTTGCATGTTTTTAGCAATTCCTTTTCAAGCCAGCGACGCAGCTGCGATAACGTTATTGTTACGTCATGTGCCACTACCTTTGAAGATACGCATCATTCGGTGGACGTCAGTAATTGTGAGAAACTTACTATTTGAGTTAGTAATTGTGAGAAACTTACATAGTAATAAACTAAAATTGTGCGATAAACTTTTTAATTAGCGAGGTCTGGCGATCATTGCCAATGGCAAGCTTGTAGCCTCGGAGACGGCAATACCGTATCAGTTTTTAAAGCAAAGCTAAAGTCATTCTTTGACGCCCTGCAGGCTGCGAAAATGTTGTTTTACCTGCAGGAAACGGAAAGTAGTTGCGCAAGGAACACCGAAAATATAGTGCGGACGCAATGTCCGCTGGTGTCGAGTTGCAATGACTCACGCTCGATATTGACGTTGTATTTTTCCTAGCTGGGAAGCCTTCACACTAAGCGTAGGCAGAAGCCAGCGTTACCATTTGCATGTTTGCTGGGAGTAAGAAACAGGCTGTCATCAACTACGCGGCCGCACCTTTTGAGAGCCCCGACTGGCATTGCCGACCATTCTACTTTCCATGTTTCCGCCACTTTTGACGTGTCTACGGGACAAGCTAGATGTGAAACGTCACCATCCATTAATTTATTTTAGATGCAAAGCATCTTATGGCGCAGTTCAATCCGGTGGTGGTGTGCGGCTTCTTCTTAAGTGGTTCAGAGGAAAGGAAAAAGGCACCTAATTTCTGCAGCCCAATAGGTAGCACGGCGCAGTGCCTATAGGGGAGGGGGGATGAGGGAAAAACAGAAATAGAAAAGAGAAAAGAGAAGGGATAGAGTTAGATGTAGCACGCACCCGCACGACACGTAAGCGATGCAGTGAAGCCGCAGCAGTCCGATGCTGCAGGCAATGTTTGCGAGAGTTCCAGGTGGGCGTCTCGAAGTAAGGGGCAGGTAGCCCCTGCTGCACGTCACTTAATCCTTCTTGGGGGCACCGGGCTGCACGCCAGCTGCTTGGAGGCAGACAGCACGCATGGGGTGGCCTTCGGGGAGGTAGTTTCCCACCTCCCGAAGCGCGGCAAGAAGGCTAGTGATAGGGCATCCCGGGGGTCCTCGGAGGGCTCAGCGGGTGGCGCGGCAGGCGGGCTCGAGATCGGGGAGCTCGCCGGTAGTAGGAGGGATCGGCGCGGCGCAGGAATAGGGCGCTGCAAGCCGGGATCCGTGGTGTCACTCTCGGGAAGGTTGGTTTTCACCGCAGCAGCATAGGAGCGCACCTCACGGGACTCCTCGCGTACTGCGGCTTTGACCGCCCGTCTCGAGAGCGCCGTAGGAGCGACGGCCATCAGCGTGGCCACTCTCCTTTCCTCCTGCCAGCGAGGGCAGGTGGGGTTGTCGGCTGCGTGTCTCCCTCTGCAGTTGACGCAGCGAGGACGGCAGACGGCGGTGGCCTGATGATGTTGGCCGCATGTGAGGCAGTTGCCGACACGCTCGCATGCCTCGGCGACGTGCCCGAGGCGCCCGCATTGTCGGCACTGGATGGGACGCGGTCTGGCATGCCGTACTCGAAGCCAGATCCCGCAGAGGGAGACGCGCTCGGGTGGTTGGCTGCCGGCAAACTGCAGCCGCACCGTGCTGCCCTGCCTGGTCGCCGCAACCACCGGGACCGTCGATGTGATGCCCTCGAGCAGCTGCTTGTCCGAGGGCTCGCCGTCAACGCCGTGCACGAAGCCGACGCTCGTGCGCCGATCCGCAGGCACCCTGGCGGTGACGGGAATGCCGTTGAGCTCCTTGATGGTCAGGAGCTCTGACAAACACGGCTGCGTCGATGCGTCTGCAGCCACGATGTTGCGGCGGTGGTTGATGCGCACCGCCACGACATCAGGCCGCATAGCAAACGCCGCCGCGAGAGTCAGGCGTGGCGATCCCTTGAAGGTACCGCCAGGGGCTGAGGGACGGTACAAAACAGTCCCCGCGACTGCCGGATCAGTCGCAATAGCAGCGGCCGCCAGCGCCTTCGCCCTCCGTTGTGCTGCCTTGGAGACGACCGTCACGAAGTCTTCCTCGGCAGGCGGTGGGTGCGGCGCGGTGACCGTGGTGTTTGCGGGCCTCGGAGCTGCCGGGGCCACTGTTGTTGATGGCTCGAACACGCGCTGCTTCCGTCGGCGCTTGGAGCGTGTTTTCCGCTGTCCTCGGCGCCTTTTCCCGCCGACGATCCTGATGGGGGCCGCAGGGGTAGCAGCCACACTATCGCCGGTGGTCTCAGACGGGAGGGGAGCAGTGGGGGGTGCAGCAACGCACACCGAGTCGTCCCGCGTCGAGGGGGAACCGTCGGGTGTGTCTCCTGCAGTTGCGTCTTTGGTTGGCTGCTTGCGCGGGCATTCCAAAGGGTCGTCGTCGCGTCCCCGCTTTCGCGAGGCCGCTGTAGTGTCCATCTCCACAGCTTCCGCAGTCGAGGAGTCGACCGTGCTGGCCGTGGTTGTAGCGGCCGGCTCGGGAAGGTCAGGGGAGGCTGGAGGTGCATCTAGCAGCTGCTGCTGCCGTTGTTGTTGTTCTGCTAACTGCTGCTGTTGTTGTTGCGCTTGCAGCCGTAGTTGGCGCGCTTTCAGCGCGCTCTCGCGCTCCCAATTTAGTCGGGCCTTTGCGCGCTGGTAATCCGACAAGCCTGAGAAGTCGGGTGCGGATTCACCCATCGCAGATTAGCGTGGTGGGTTCTGCGGTAAGCTGAACGGCCGGGTGGCTGTTCACGAGAGACAGGAGCTCTCGTTCGAGGCGGCCAAGCGGTGGGACATGTCGTGCGCACGTCAGTTCGCCACGGCTGCCCAAACGGAACTCCGGTGTGCGGCGTGACCACCCATACTGCGCATGCGGACACCCTCTCCACTCGAAATCTCTCGCTCTCCCCCTCCCCGTCTCCTGCGCAATGCGAGCGCCAGCGCATGCGCGTCTCCTCCCCCCCTCTCTCCTCTCCTACGCTTCCCTCCTCGCGCGCCTGTCGACCACGTTCCCCGCTCGCCCTGTGAGAATTAACGGCCAGGCTAGAGGGAAGACACGACGCGCGTAGCGTTCCTCTTCGCGTTCCACGACGCGAGGTCGGTAGCATACCCAACGAACGCCAACGGAACGCGATCGTGCAAGTGCTCCGGCACTTGCACGATCGCGTTCCCCTTTAGCGGGAGATTGTGTAATTTTTATTAGAATCATCTGCTGTTCGCTTATAATCGCTGCTTGCCAGGGAGCTCGTTAGATTGAAGACGGCACAAAACCAACATAGCCCGGTGGCATATCTGACTGCTGATATACAACGAGCGGCCATGATCGAGGGCATTACATTCTCTTTAGAGGTGCATCTTTATATGAAACATTCAAGGGTAAGGAGCTATTTAACAAAAAAAAAAAAATATCTGAAGCGATTGCTAAAAAAAAAGCACTGCCGCCAGTGAGGTTTGAACTCACAACCACTGGTTTACGAGACTAGCGCTCTACCACTGAGCTATAGCGGCGACGACGGTAACTGTCTGTATCTTCACACGCTGTTTATTGAATCAGCAACGGTGAAAGAACAATGTAATTGGCGGAAGTACAGGTTCATACGACATGGCGGGGAGGGGGGCTGTGTAAGTGGAATGCATAGCACTCAGAAAACGAAATAAAATATAAAATGCAAGTACAACTGGCATCGTAAAAGAAGGGCATAATGTGCTTCTGGAGAAACAAAGAAGACGTTTTCGTATGAGTTCCGAGTTTGGAGGCCACCCGCTCAATCTGACTTTCTACTGCTGGAGTATAAGGCTTATAATGGGTAAAAAAAATTGGGGAGTCTAAGGCCTATAGTATTGAAGGAATGCTGGAGTCTAAGCCTTATCATAGGTCAAAGATAACTTATAGCCATACACGATCTGTTACTGCAAGGCAATGCTCACAAATGTAACGACTACTGACGATCTGTCCTGGTATATACAAGATGAGCATTTATGCCATTGCGTATTGAGGGCACAATGGCGGCTCCGTTCTCTGCCAGGCGGCCGCATTTTAATGGGGAAACAACGCGACCGCCTCTCGCACAACACGCTAACATAGTACGCGTTGGCTAGACGGTAAGGAAACTGAACAGTTGTCAACATTATTTTGAGTCCTTGGTTTCGGCCTCGGCTCATAAGTCATAAGGAACTCAAAATTTTCTTTCTGCGTAGGCAATTACATTACTAGCAATAATTAAGAAATTCCGCCGAGGTGCACATCAGCACGTAATGTGTCAGGCCGCTAACCTCAAGCGCGTGGGTTTGATTCCCAGCCATGGCGGCCGCTTTTCGATTGGGCGAAATGTAAAGGACATCCGTTCGCCTATATTTAGGTTCACGTTGAAGAAAACCCAGATTGGCCAATCAATACGGAGTACCCCGTTACGGTGTGCCTCATAATGACGTCGTCCTCTTCACACGTCAAAACCTAGCAATTATGATTAAAAACAAAAATAAATATCTTAAATAACAACAGCCGCCAGTGAGGATCGAACTCACGACCGCTTGTTTACAAGACCAGCGCTTTGCCACTGAGCTGTAGCGGCGACGATGGCAGGTGCCGCTATTGTACGCGTTGGTTAGCGAAGGGACGTTAGTAAATGTGCAAATAAGAAATGCCCATCCCACTTAACGTAACTTCCATTGGTTAAAAAGCACTCTATTTGCCGTATTAGGAGGAACATGTGGCTTGGTGCTAACTTACATTATAAACTCGTCAATTTTAGCACTAAAGAATACTTATTGATTCTGTATGTGAGATATTCAGCACCATCCTATAGAATGCAATATTTTGCTTCACTGCTCTTTTTAACTTATTCTGCTCTCACAAAATAGAATTTACAAAAGTAGGGTACGGCGGTGTGCTGTCGCCTATTACTCAATTAGAACAGTTAAACGTACTCGTGGTAACTAAGGGACAAGTTCACGGTGTTAACGACTCCGTATAAACGGCGCGCGCACGGAATCAAACCCCAGACTTGCGAACTATCATAAGCGACCACTTGGTGTCCCAATGCATTTCACGAAAAGGGAAGCACTCGCTCGACTCCCTTGCTGTTTATTTCACCCGCATGGCTCTATGGTAGTGTCCGTTCTTTACGTATTTTTTCTTCCTCTAAGGTATTACTTTGAATCTCTCACTTTATTTATGCTGCCATTTCTGGGGCGTTATGTGCTGGCAGGTGTAAGGAAAACTTGAGACGTGCTCGCTACATGCTCAAGTGCACATTTACCACAGAGTTGCCAGATGCTACCGAGCGAACAAACAAACAATCATGCCGAAAAAAGACCAAACAAAGTGGCCCGACTTTCGTGAAGAAGCCCAAAAGAGCGTAAAATTAATACTTTTCCCATTCTTGAAAATATTTTTATTCATAATGAAAAAAAAAATTCACACAGATAGGAAGGTCCGGAATTGAAAAAATCACTTAAGTCATTTTTTACAGCGAAAATATGCGCAACTATGAACGAAAGCACATATTTACTTTTTTAACATTGTCTCCAGGGTCTCCATTTGGTTAAATGCACGTTTGCCAATGCATGATTAACGTTACTAGTTCATTGCCCCAACGTATGTTTGACTTCAACACTCATCTACTAAAAGTCATCGACAAATGCACTATTAGCAAACGACAAACGCGCTATCGGTGAGGGTTATGATCACTAAAGTACCTTAATTATTTGCTGCGAAAATTCAAGTGAGCCTCGAAAACGGGATAAGCGACTGGAAAATCTACAAACGACACGGCAAAAAAAGAAGCCCAAATCCGCTTAATATTAGCAGGAATGGCAACCCTCAATTGTAACAGCAATTGCCAGCTAATGGAAGTCAATGTCTGTCAACAAGGACTTGTTGTTGAGCAAATTAGTAGAGCATTTAAAAAAAATATTAGAGCGCAAACACACCGACATTCACACACGCACACACCCCCACATTCAGACACCAAACCCGTACAGCGCTCTACGAAGGCGCTGTACGTGTGTGAACGTGCCTTGCGTTTCTAAGCGCGAAGCACTCTTGACGCTTGTTCTGTCGTCTCGTGTCGTCGCTTGGCATCATGCACATAATACGTAAATATGTCAAAACAACGCGCTACAGATTGTGGCGTACAAAAAAAGTGAGAACGACGGGTCACAGTGAAGATCAGTATTTACACGACAGAAGGCTCTAGCTGACGGTCCATCTTTGTCGGACGAAGAGCGTCGCACGCGCTGCTCTTGCCCTGAGCCACGTGCGCGCCTGCTTCGCCTTTCTTCAGGCCACAGACCGTTTCTCACGAGTCGGCTTTCGCCTCTTTTTAGGACGCGATGTCACCACAAAGAAAATACGAAAATAGGCCAAAAGAGGGCGCCACGGGTCAACTCAATACCAAGATATGTCAAGAGAGGGCGCGACTGTATCACAACTAAATGTTTCTTTTCACGCCATGGACGGCGAGCAGGCTGCACGTTTGGAACTCTAGCGCACTTCACCGTGAACGCTGGCGTCGCCGAAAAGCTAATTCGTCTGTCCGAGCCAGCGAAGCGCCAGGGAATGCGAGGTTATAACCCTCAAATTCGAAAGACTCGAAGGCAAGCCAAGCGTCAGCAGAGGCAGGAAAATCCTGAGATCTGCTCCGCAGCTTGTACAATTTTCACGGTGTGGAACTGGCGCGAGTTTTTCCAAGTGTGTGAGCAAACCATCGTCCGACTCAACGAGAAAACAGTCCGTCCGTTAAGGCTATCATCGCAAAAAAAAGAAAGGTCAATACAAATTAAATTTACTTGGCGGAGTGGTGTTTAAATAGGACCCTCACGCTCCGAAGGCGATTGAGTGTTCTAACGGCTACATCACCCACCCACAGTTCCAAAATATTATTGTATCAGGACCATATAAATACTTAGTACCCGCGATGGAACACAAACATTAAAGGACAACGCTTTCTACGAATAGTACATTAAACTGCACAGTAGTCGAATAACAGACATCTGCAGGATAAGATATAAAGCCAACATAGAAGATTGTAGAGATCAGGAAAATCCCAACTTTTAGAAAATTTGACGTCCGACGCGCGTGTCTGTGGTGGCGGTATGACCGTGCCGTTGCATACGCTGACAAGCGCTTGCAAGATGAGAGAAGCCATGTGAATGCCGCCAGAAATCAGCGTTCTAGGGAAGGATATACAACCTAGAACAAAACTCTATGCTTACACGCCACGTCCACGAGTGCCATAGGAGACTCTGCATTAATTTTATTTTTAGTGATCTAAAGAAAATTGCCACTATAAACGCACATTGCTTGCGTATCACAATGCGCCGTGAACATATTTATGCTCATGGGTTCGATATTAGAGTGACAGGAACATACTGTAACATTGTAACGCCGAATATATAGGGAATATATTCAGCGTTGCGTTAATTTCAGAAATCGATACCTGCCTTACGGATATGGTATAGATGTGTTTAAAATTTGCGGCTGGTAGCCCAATTGTAAACATATTTCCTTCTTAAAGGTCAACGAATGGGGTGGCGAATATAGGAAAGTTTGCAGTGTTTCAGAAAGAAGAGTTGCGCAATTCAAACAGCTTGCAGCACTTTACATTCCTGCCTTTTCAGCATCGCAAGAAATATATGCTTGCGCGTAAAGCCTGGAACGAGCGTTACCGACCTGGCATCGTGCAGTTTTCCTTAATTAGAACCTAGGGATTGTGGTTTTTCAACCTTTGTAGCGGTGTCGGTTAGCATACCTAAAAACGCGCAGTAGCGGAAGTTCCGATCACCGTCGCATGCGGGAGAGTCACGTGGCTAGTCCACAAACGTCATGAATGACGTCATTGGTACAGCAAAACGTTGCTGTTAACCGTAGGTGTGGCAGTAGCGACGCTGTCAAAAAAATGGGAAACAAGAAGCGGCCTGCCGTAGGTTATGTCGCCCCCCCCCCCTTCCCATCTACACACACAAGTCCAACGACACGTACCGAACAGCGACACTGGCAAAATAGTGATAGTTACGCTTCGCCAGGTGGAACCTTACTCCTGCAATAAAATTTTGGCGGCGGTATGACGTCAGACTTGACGCTGCTGCGTGTAACTCTTCAGCTAGTGACATCACCGGACGTTCTGCTACCGTGCTATTTAGGGTATGAAAACACTCCATAGTGGAGGGTAGGGTGAGAAGAGAATTAATCTGTCAGTCAGTCTAGCCATCCATAGGCGTGCGCACAGGGGCGGCAGGGGGGGGGGCCCTAATCACCTAAAAGGGGGGCGCAAAATCTGCCCCGTACCTTGAAATAGTAGGGTGGGGGGGCGCTGCGATGAACCTTTGCCCTCCCTGATGGGGAACCCTGCGCACGCCTATGTAGCCATCTATCAATGTCTACACTATTCATCGCACCCCGCCATAGGAATTTTTCACCACGTGTTGACTGTTCCTAAGCCGGTCGCGTCGTTCCTTAAATCACCGCAGTCGCATGAATGCCACTGACGTCGTCGATTTTCCGGTGGTTTTAACTCCATTCGTATTTCAAAGAAAACATTCGCTCTTTATTTAACAGAACTTGAAAACAGCGCGCTCGGACAGCGCAAAATTCGGGTCGCCCAAATCCAGAGGATAAAGGGAGGAGCGAAGCACGATAACATTTGACGGGAGCGTATAGTTGCAGGCTGACCTTTCAAGAGCTCTTTTATGCAGCGCCTTGATCTTCCCTTTCCTCCCTATTTTTCCTTCTTCAAACAGATAACAGAAAGACAGTTGATTAATTCTAATGAATCATGCAATCAGTTTTTTTCTGCGCGCTTTACGTCCACATAAACCTAACTAAAATAACATGCTGTTGTGTGTGAGATAAAGCTGGTCATGTGTTTTATTTCGAGATCGATTATTATTAGGATTATTTGCCTCTCCTCACTGCCCATGTTGTCCTTCCATGGTGACGACCGTGACCGCAATTGTTGATGATGCTTGCGACATGTTCTGGACCACCTCTGTTCCCAAGCTTCGACACCGTAGGAATAGACCTTCTATGTTGCGTTTCAACATGAAAACAGTGTGACAGAAATGAATATTCTATCTGCTTGCGGAAAACTGGCTTATCATACTATGATATCATTCCTTAAGTAAACTTTATGAGCGCAACAAGTATATGAAGTCAAACACACGAGTTTTACTTAAAGGTAGAAGCATCACACTATTAAGGCCCACGCTATATGTTTAAGTTTGCGGTGGCCTTACCGACGATCTTGCACGGAGTCGAATGAAAACCGTGCGTTCGCAACAAAAAAGAAGCGCTCGGCACTGTTCCGATAAAAAGCAAAAACAAGAAACAGGGCTGTACCTGAAATCGAACCCACGGCAGCCAAATGTTCTTGCGCAGAGTCAGGACAGTGTTTAAAAGGGCTTTGGAAAAAGACAACATACACAGTCATGCCGGGCGGAGAGTGAAATTAACACACGTATAATACCGCGCGGCAGAACCGTAGAGTCGCGTCAGGCGTCGCATCATGCAGGTGGACTTCGTATCGAATGACTGCATTAAACCTTCCCACAGATTACGAAGGGTTCAAGCGTCACTCATAAGTAGCATCAGCTAGAACAGCAACAAACTGCTGAGCGTCGTAGTCGTGCGTATTCCCTGACAGACGCATAGTGCGTACTTTGATAAGAGTGCGCACCTTTTAAGAAGAAAAGGGTAGGCAACCCACAGGGAAATCCGTACAAATTTCATTGTGGCTTCGTGCTACCAACGGGTGTTTGTCAATTTCACTTTCTGATTCTAAAAAGACAGGTCGTGCAAACACGGACACAATAAAGAAGTCAGGACAGAACAAACGCCTACTAACAACTGAATAGATGCACAACGGGGGAGCAGAAAGAAGGTACGAAAGCTTATCTGCGCATGCCCATGCAATAGGCGAACCTATCCATCCGGCACGCGTGGGGGCCTACGCGAAAGATATCCGTTAAGGCATTTGATTTCATCTTTATGCAAGTTAATCGACGGTTGGCTCACGCATGCGCTACCACTACTCTTGATATGCCGTGCCTCAATCATCAGACGCGTTTCTTCGTTCCTATGTTGGTACAAAACTGCGCATTCATTGAATTTTGGCGTGCATTTACACTCTCGACAATGTAACGATAGATTAGAAGGTGAGCCACCGGTTAGTGATCTTTTATGCTCTAATAATCTCTGGTTAATGCAGCGCCCCGTCTGTCCTACGTAGAAGCGGCCGCAGCTGAAAGGAACCTTACACACCATACTTGCACGGCTATCAGTGAATTTGTTTGTGTGTTTTACGAAACAAATATCGGTTCACTTCTTGTCTTTTACTCTCTCATTCTTCCTTTGCACAGCGGCACATATCTTACCTAGCTTATTGGCAGCCGTGAAAACAACATTAACGCCGTATCTATTTCCTACTTTCTTTAGCCTGTGAGATACGCAATGAATGTACGGTATACCTACGGCACGTTTCTTCCTATCGCTTTCTGCAACCATGCTCGGACTTAACATAATGGACTTCTTCAAACGCTCAGCGACAGTGGCCACTGCATCACGGGGATAACCTACATCTAAAAAACGCGTAAGCTGCGTGTTAACCCTATCACTCATTTTGTACTCACACGACTTGGTGAGGGCAGACTTAAGGCAAGACATGGTGATACCGTTTTTTACAACCTTCGAGTGCCTCGACAAAAAATTTAATAGCGGTTTTGAAGATCTAGGAGCATACTGCAAGCACACGTGGTTCTTCTGAAACGTTAAGGAAATGTCTAGAAATTGTGTTCCATTATTCTAAGGCAACTCTTTAGTAATGTTCAGCCCTTCTCCATTTAATTCAAATTTTTCGCTCACTGAGGTTACCACGTTTTAACCAGAAATTATTAGAACATATACGATTACTAACCGCAGGCTCACCTTCTAACCTATCATTACATTGTCGAGAGTGTAAATGCACGCCAAAATTCAATAACTGCACAGTTTTGTACCGACATAGGAATGAAGAAACGCGTTTGATGATTGAGGCATGGCATATCGAGAATAGTGGTAGCGCATGCGTGAGCCAACCGTCGATTAACATGCATAAAGATGAAATAAGATGCCTTAACATTTATCTTTCGCGTAGGCTGCTACGCGTGCCGGATTGATAGGTTCGCCTATTGCATGGGCATGCGCAGATAAGTTTTCTTGCCTTCTTCCTTTTCCGCCGTTGTGCCTTTATTCAGTTGTTAGTAGGCGTTTGTTGTGTCCTGACTTCTTTCTTGTGTCCGTGTTTGCAAGTCCTCTCTTTTTAGAATGAATACTTACCAACTAGCTCAGCTCTCTGTTATTCTACGCTTCACTTTTTGAGTTGGCATAACCGAGTTGCAATACCTTCGGAATAAAAAAAGAAAAAACTGCTTGCATGAGGCGTTCAAAAGGGGTCCAAGCACAACATATGAACTTCAATAACATTTGCTGGCAGGCTAGTTGGTGATGCATTGTTCATGGGTAAAATTCAGCACAAACCAGACGATTAACACAAGACACTCTGTCCCGTGTCTTCCTTGTGTTAATCGTCTGGTTTGTGCTGTATTTTACCCATGAACAAAACACATGCACGTGCCCCTAGCCGCACATTTGTCTTACATGAGTGCAGCCATGCTATCGCCCTCTTGTGTTCAAGAGCGGAAAACTACCGATATTGTTTTTATATTTTGTTTTAAGCGAAGAAAAAAATAAATGGGCACCAACACTCTGTAATTGGCCCAGTTGCACAAAGCAAGTACCGAAGCTCAATACCTTGAAGCGCGCGGAAGCGGTCGTGCGCAAACTGAGCTGCCCAAGTTGTCACTTTGGCAATACAGCAACCAGCGTCGCTTTAGTTACCCAAGTTGTTCGTAAGTCTGGCAAAGAAACGCTGATAACTTCCAAACTTATCTATGCGGGGCGAAGAAAGCTAAAAAGTAGCAATCAACGGAAATCAAAAGTGAACTGTGGACAACACGCTTACGTTCTTACCCCCCTCCACCGCAGCCAGTCAGGCATTACTGCGTACAGTGACAGCCGACAACGTAGCGGGTGCTAGCCAAGCTCTTAAACATTCCATCTTTCATCGAAGATAGGTCGTTGCTTTAGCCAAGCAGCCACAGTTCACCCAGCAGTCAGGGTAAGGTGTATGCTTTAGGCACACCCACGACCCATGTACCGAACAAATCCGATGTGACTGCCTCCCATATCAAATTTCACTGCTTTCAAGCAGTCGTTCTTTGATCTGGTGATTACTACAGAGTTTCTGACCGTCTATATATCGATTTTAGCAGGCGCAGAATATTAGTAAGTTGTTGCAAGTTGAAGTAGCTCGGTTGGTCACAATCCGATGTTGGAAAATTGAGTCACCTGAGAGAGTGCCAGTATATCCATGGAACATGCTTTAAGAAGTGCGTTTGCATGCCACTCATGCCACCTGGGACCACTCGCGCTGCTCCTCAATGCCTGTGGGGCAGAGCTGTCCCAACAGGCAGTATTCGTACGGTTTCCAGAATCCATGTCCCACTACCCATATTACAAATTACTGTGCCCGAAGGCTAATGACATTAACGCATCATTGTTTTGAAGATTTCATTAGAATTACACTTCAGCTCTTTGAGACGGTCGGAGATTGCCCAGTAGATTTTCTGGCCGTTTCTCACTTCATTCGTCAATCGTCAGCTGGTGTTTACTTGCAATATCCTGCTGGGACATTCATATTTACTAGCCAGGTTTTCGAATCGCGAACAAAATTAGTATTGACTGACGATTGCCTCACAATGCCAGTGCAGGAAGTTTTGTTATTTATTTACGCTTATTTATTTCTTTATTTTAGGGATTTATTCAGTTTATGAAATGAAGCAGTCATATCGTATTTGTGCACTACAAATGTATTCATTGCATGGCAGGAAACTGAGTCGTGCTAAAATACAGCTGTTTCAGAGCAAGTTGTCGATTGCAATCGATTTTGTTTTTGTCAATAAAAAATCGGTGATTTCTGCGCACTTCAGGCACCTATATATAAGAAATGATGAAGGAGAAAGCCTATGAGTATACTTTAGCGACAGCATGAAGCTATATACCTCCCGATTCATGTCCCATTGCACGGGCTGCGCTGGTGCACAGAGCAGGCGACCGACCAATCAATATTCAGGCACAAGCCAGAGGCTGAGTTTTCACTATGAGCTTAGCATAGCACTCATGTTTTAATCGCGACATAATGGAGTAGTGGTTTGTTTGAGTGCATAAAATTCCAAACATTCCAAGAGCTATTTCAACAAAGCTTCACCGCAATACTTCCTAGCATGATTTAACTAGCTATCTGTAGTGTGGAGAAATGGAAAATTCGACGATTTATCTACTTGTGGTACAGATTCGTGACTTATCAGTAGGTTATCTTCCGTAGCGTTTAATAATTTTCGTGCTGCAACAGCAAGAACCACGGACGACGGTTTCCAAACCAAAAGCACGACCAACCCTTGCCTCTGTATTTCGACTCCTCTCCTGCCCTAAACGCGTTACTGCAAATGAAATCGAACTTCATCACTCGTGCTTTTTCGCTCTTGTACTTGAAATGACGACCGCTTCTTAATATGCTTATTTTATTGAGACAGTAAGTGTTTTATTGTTCGGTTGACCGTTCATGCAAAAAAACCAGACTAAAATGTCAGGGAACGAACTATGTCAGCCCAACATGCTAAAAAACTGACATATGTTCATACCCACTTACATAAATCTATGTAGAACGGTTGTATACATATACGAAATGCTGGGAATGGTACAGGAAAGAGCATGTTGAGGACCCTGAAACTTAGGACTCGTACAGGTACCATATTAGAGGCAGACATCGTTTCTTGTCTTGCCTGACAACAATCCTTGCGTTCAAAATGGATAAAAGGCAGCTATTTCAACGCACCCTCAAAAGATTGCAGAGGTGTACGAAGACGTAGTAATGGAAAGGCTATTTTTTAAGGTGAAATTCGCTTTGAAGGGGTCATGAAGCACCCCTCACACATACAACGGGAAACATTCGCTGCTGTGAACATCTCAGCCAAATCTCGCAGTCGTCCGTGGCAAGCAGCGTTTATAAGCGAAGCGAGATGTTGCCATTGTGAAGTGCGCTCTCTTCATACAGGGGCCCGTCCTGACTAACTACGGCTGCAGCTGCAGGTCGTCAAAGACCAGATTACTGCTGTTGGCCGATAGCTGACGTAAACCAAAAGCGGCGTCTAAGTCAGATACGCTTCTAGCCACAGGGTACCACTACGTGCCGGCGCCGCGCTCCATAGTCGGCTAACGTTGCACAGTAGCCACATTTGCATGCAGAGGAATCACAAAGGGAGAGAGCGATAGCATCAAGGTGATGGTGTGTCGAGGTTTAGGAAAGGGTGCTCAAGTTCATGATGCGCGTAGACATACCTTCTTTCCCCCGTGTCATCCCTCTTTGTGTAATTTTCAGCGCACTGGTCTGGAGTGGACGAGAGAAGAGACAAAGCGCGTAAAATGCGCGACAAAGCCCTGTTACTCCGCTTGTACTTGACGGATTCGACAAAATTTTGCGGCAATCGAATCGGAAGGCAACAAACACCGATACTTGGGTCATTCGATGATTACTTGGAAAAGTGTCACACGATACCTTTTAGTGCCTCGTCAGACACTGACCTTGAAGTCAGTGTTTGATGGATGACTGGCTGAAACCAACAAGGAGACAAAAACGCACACAAGGTTGACAGGATTGAGCTCGAAATCTTGGGTTGCCGGAGTGTCATTTAGTGCTAACATCGCCAAGCTTTACATTTTACGGGAAGAATGAGCTGCCATTAACGGGTATTAAACAACGAATATTGCTTAAGCCAGAGGCGCTTTCCTAATTCTTAGCCTCCCCAGTGACGCCAACCATCGTTGTCGCTATAGCTCAGTGGCCGAGCGCTGGTCTTGTAAACCGGTGGTCGTGAGTTCGATCCGCACTGGCGGCTGCTTCCTTCTTTTTTCTCTCCAAATCACGCCGAAGTGGATCACAGGAAAGGTTTTTTTTTTCTACTGTGTTTATCGATGAATCAGCTGTACGGAAAGGAAGCGACAACATTTGACGCATTGCGGTCGGTGGCACAGTTGAAGAACCAATTACTTTTTACTCAACGGCGCAACGCCATATCAATTACAGGGGATGCCGCGGCCGTTTCTCAATAAATAGACTGCACTTTCCCCATTCCTTTATGTCCACTCATTTCTAGTATTTGATAAATTAGTACTATTCGTGTAAGCAAGGCGCTTTTCTGCTTATATGAATGTTGGATGACTGCTGCCCCTTCGCAATATTGAGCTGCGGCTAACCTAGACGAAACAAATCTACATCAACGCGTCTTTCCCCCCAAGAAAACACGAGATACGCTCTTGTTGGACGATGTCAATTGTATTTGCGTTTATTTTCCCGTTACTTCCGTGCATTCAGCCACCGAACCTTAATTTTGAATGGAAACGAAACCACGGCCGGTTACATTTCACGCTCTTTCGGCATCGCCTATTCGCTAAAGAATGCGTAAGAATGCCGCGCTTGCCACACACGCCCTTATAGCTCGGTGGTAGAGCGGCAGCCTCGAAAACCAGTGGTTGTGAGTTAATCACCACTGGCGGCGGTGCATTTTTCAGCGCAATGACTGCATATGTTTTTCAACTGTTGTTGATGTCGAAAGTGAAACTGTCATTGCTTTATCGTGGAAATCAGGGGAAGTTACTACAAAAGGCAAATTCACGTGCGACTCTAAAACCTACATTTTTGCGCTGGAAGGGTCAGTCGCTGTAAATACTGTACGCTAGAAAAAGTGCAACTCCGTTCAGATACCGCTTTAACAACCATAACTTTCATGCTGTCATCCTTCGTAATATTCGGCTATCGAAAATTCTCCTCATCACGAGGGACTAATTTTATCAAGTCATCGCAGTCATCGTTCTGCCTGCTTTCTGTTCCCGCCTTCAAAAGGAATATAAATTTATACTTTTAATGCGGTGAGGTCTGGTGTCATTGAATGTTTCGGCAAACTTTTCATTCTACACGTTCAGTCTGCGAAATCCTCGTTACTTTCGTCGCCCCTAATTATAATAAAAATTATTGTTGGTGTTTAACGTCCCAAAACTACGAAATGATTATGAGCGACGCCGTAGTGGAGGGCTCCGCAAATTTTGACCACGTGGGGTTTTTTAACGTGCACCTAAATCTAAGCACGCGGGCCTCAAGGATGTCCGGCTCCATCGAAGATGCAGCTGCCGCGGCCGGGATCCAATCCCGTGACCTGCGGGTCAGCAGTCGAGGAACATATATCTACTGGATTTAACATTTTCCCATCACTTTTCGTAGGTATGATGACAAGATGTGTGGACGCCTACTTGTCTACGGCACATGCTCATTGATTTGATGTCATCTCTTGCATTCACATGTTGATAATGGATTGCATCAGTGGCACATGTTCATTCCCGCTTATTCTCGGCCGAATGCATTCGTTTGCATTTACGTTGTCTCCTTTTTTTTGCACCGTCACTTGTCCTGTTTGCATGTTTTTATCAATTCCTTTTCAAGCCAGCGACGCAGCTGCGATAACGTTATTGTTACGTCATGTGCCACTACCTTTGAAGATAGGCATCATTCGGTGGACGTCAGTAATTGTGAGAAACTTACTATTTGAGTCAGTAATTGTCAGAAACTTTCATAGTAATAAACTAAAATTGTGCGATAAACTTTTTAATTAGCGAGGTCTGGCGATCATTGCCAATGGCAAGCTTGTAGCCTCGGAGACGGCAATACCGCATCAGTTTTTAAAGCAAAGCTAAAATCATTCTCTGACGCCCTGCAGGCTGCGAAAATGTTGTTTTACCTGCAGGAAACGGAAAGTAGTTGCACAAAGAACACCGGAAATATAGTGCGGACGCAATGTCCGCTGGTGTCATGTTGCAATGACTCACGTTCGATATTGACGTTGTATTTTTCCTAGCTGGGAAGCCTTCACACTAAGCGTAGGCAGAAGCCAGCGTTACCATTTGCATGTTTGCTGGGAGTAAGAAACAGGCTGTGACCAACTACGAGGCCACACCTTTTGAGAGCCCCGACTGGCATTGCCGGCCATTCTACTTTCCATGTTTCCGCCCTTTTGACGTGTCTACGGGACAAGCTAGATGTGAAGCGTCACCATCCATTAATTTATTTTAAATGCGAAGCATCTTATGGCGGAGTTCAATCCGGTGGTGGTGTGCGTCGTGACCACCCATACTGCGCATGCGGATACCCTCTCCACTCGCAATCTCTCGCTCTCCCCCTCCCCGTCTCCTGCGCAATGCGAGCGCCAGCGCATGCGCGTCTCCTCCCCCCCTCTCTCCTCTCCTACGCTCCCCTTCTCGCGCGCCTGTCGACCACGTTCCCCGCTCGCCCTGTGAGAATTAACGGCCAGGCTAGAGGGAAGACACGACGCGCGTAGCGTTCCTCTTCGCGTTCCACGACGCGAGGTCGGTAGCATACCCAACGAACGCCAACGGAACGCGATCGTGCAAGTGCTCCGGCTTCGCATCGCTTCATGGTCCCCTTTAGCGGGAGATTGTGTAATTTTTATTAGTGTCATCTGCTGTTTGTTTATAATCGCTGCTTGTCAGGGAGCTCAGTGGTGGGAAACCTGCGCCAATTGCGCCAATCTGCGCCAACTGGCAATTGCTGCTCCATAGTGCTCCAAAAGGGTCTTTTTTGCCTAATTTACGCCATTGCTGCGCCACAACCTGGTTTTCGGAACTGAAACTAATGTTTCGTGGACAGCGCGCTTTGTGAGTGGATGTACGTCGTGGTCGCCATCTTGAGCTGCTGCATTTGTTAATGGCGCCACTAGCGTCCCAGTTGTCGTGACAGCCGACGCAATCCAATTCAATATCAGTGGCAACGGTACAGCAGAACTAGCACCCTAGCTACCCTAGCAGCACTGCACCGCGCCGCAAACTTCGCTTTCTGCAAGCGATGCGCACTCCTCGATGCTGATGCTCTAGCTGTCCTGGCAGCGGACGGAGGTGCGTTTGTGTTGTCGCCTAATAAAAGCGTGCAGTATGGTTACGACAGAGCTACGCTTGCTCTGCCGTACGCGTACGTTTATCGTAATGGCGTGAGTGTAGCGTGGTTTCTGTGTGCACGATCCGCAACGATCAACTCCTCAACAGCGAGCTGCTTTCGTTTCTACAAAGCGGTGCACGTGTGAACGCGGTCCGGCACAACGAGCAGCAACGATCAGCGGCTAAATGTGTGCAATAGGCTTAAAGCAGCGCGACGCGACAGGGTTGTCAGCGATACGTCATACTGGCGCGGTCGTCGGTGGCCGCCACCTCACATTCGTTCTTTCCCTATGCTTGCATCGCTGCAATCGCGCGGTAGTAGGAATAATTTATCGACCGATTTCCGCACTTTCGAAAAGAGCAACTGTGGCATCAGCAAGTTCAGCGGCGCAGTAAACTTTTATTGCGTAAAACGTTATCGCGGCACGCAGTGTAACTATATATATATATAGATATATATGTGTGTGTCTGTGTGTGTTTGTGTGTGTGTTCGCGCGTGTGTGTATCGGGTGTCCCAGCTAACTTGTGCCAAGGGTTTAAAAATGCAATATTAGAGGCAGCTGAGTGAAATCATTTACATATTGCTGACAGCCACCTTGCGCGCTACAGATATTTTTGTTTTGTAAATAATTTGTTAATTAGGATTATTTAACTCAATTTCTAAATATTGATTTTAGACAAGAAGTGGGATTTGGAAACTTCGAGAGCGTCTTCACAAACCCCCATTGCAGGCACGTAGGCAAGGGGGAGGCCCGCGGGGCCCGCCCCCCCCCCCGAAATTCGTCCGGCCTTCTATATTCCCGGGCAACTTTTGTTTTATGCTTGCCATGGAAATACTTTCTTCGAACAATTAGGCCTTGCCCCCCCCCCCCCCCCCGAAAAAAAATCCTGGCTACGTGCCTGCCCCATTGCATTATTTGCGAGAAAGAAAGTCTCACGTGTACCATTTCTTCCGAGCTGAAAAAAAGCCCGAGAAATACGAAAAAAAAAACGTGACTAGCGCTTTCGCGCGCCGCGATTGTGCTGCTCTCAGCCGTGGTTTGAGCGAACGAAATCAGCTGCGGCCGCGACTCGCCGGCTTCGTCACAGCTAGTTGCAGCGGTAGGCCGATAAATTGGCAGTAGTTTCTTGGCCTGTGTCAGCCAGTTGGCGCGCGTGACGGTGCAAGTTTTAGCGAGCGCGGGCCAAGCAACAACCGCCAACTTATCGGCCTACCGCTGCAATGGAGCCGGCGAGTCGCTGCCACAGCTGATTTCGTTCGGTCAAACCACGGCTATGGTGGCTACTATGGCTGAGAGCAGCACGATCACGGCGCGCGAGTGCGCTAGTCACGCGGATCTTTCTTTTTTTTTTTGTATTTCGCGGGCTTTCCTTGCAGCTTGGCTAAATTTCTAGGCTATATTGGCTAATTCTAGGCAGCTTGGCTAAATTCTAGGCAAAACTTTCTTCCTCTGTGTGTTTCATGAAATGTCCGTGCCTGCTCCAAACACAGGGGTAGCTGCTCCAAAAGCAGATTTTGCCTGCTCCAATGGCTGCTCCAAAATGCTGCCCGTTAGATTGAAGACGGCACAAAACCAACATAGCCCGGTGGCATATCTGACTGCTGATATACAATGAGCGGCCACGATCGAGGGCATTAGAGTCTCTTTAGAGGTGCATCTTTATATGAAAAATTCAAGGGTAAGGAGCTATTTAAAAAAAATATCTGAAGCGATTGCTAAAAAAAAAAAAAAGCACTGCCGCCAGTGAGGTTTGAACTCACGACCGCTGGTTTACGAGACCAGCGCTCTACCACTGAGCTATAGCGGCGACGACGGTAACTGTTGGTATCTTCACACGCTGTTTATTGAATCAGCAACGGTGAAAGAACAATGTAATTGGCGGAAGTACAGGTTCATACGACATGGGTGGGGGGGGGGGGAGGGGGCCTGTGTAAGTGGAATGCATAGCACTCAGAAAACGAAATAAAATATAAAATGCAAGTACAACTGGCATCGTAAAAGAAGGGCATAATGTGCTTCTGCAAAAACAAAGACAACGTTTTCGTATGAGTTCCGAGTTTGGAGGCCACCCGCTTAATCTGACTTTCTACTGCTGGAGTATAAGGCTTATACTGGGTAAAAAAAATTGGGGAGTCTAAAGCTTATAGTATTGAAGGAATGCTGGAGTCTAAGCCTTATCATAGGTCAAAGATAATAAATAGCCATACACGATCAGTTACTGCAAGGCAATGCTCACAAATGTAACGACTACTGACAATCCGCCCTGGTATATTCAAGATGAGCATTTATGGCTTTGCGCATTGAGGGCACAATGGCGGCTCCGTTCTCTGCCCGGCGGCCGAATTTTAATGGGGAAAGAACGCGACCGCCTCTCGCACAACACGCTAACATAATACGCGTTGGCTACACGGTAAGAAAACTGAACAGTTGTCAACATTATTTTGAGTCCTTGGTTTCGGCCTCGGCTCATAAGTCATAAGTAACTCAAAATTTTCTTTCTGCGTAGGCATTTACAATACTAGCAATAATTAAGAAATTCCGCCGAGGTACACATCAGCACGTAATGTGTCAGGCCGCTAACCTCAAGGGCGTGGGTTTGATTCCCAGCCATGGCGGTCGCTTTTCGATTGGGCGAAATGCAAAGGACATCCGTTCGCCTATATTTAGGTTCACGTTGAAGAAACCCCGGATTGGTCAAATTAATACGGAGTACCCCGTTACGGTGTGCCTCATAATGACGTCGTCCTCTTGACACGTCAAAACCCAGCAATTATTATTAAAAACAAAAATAAATATCTTAAAAAACAACAGCCGCCAGTGAGGATCGAACTCACGACCGCTGGTTTACAAGACCAGCGCTCTGCCACTGAGCTATAGCGGCGACGATGGCAGGTGCCGCTATTGTACCCGTTGGTTAGCGAAGGGACGTTAGTAAATGTGCAAATAAGAAATGCCCATCCCACTTAACGTAACTTCCATTGGTTATCAAGCACTCTATTTGCCGTATTAGGAGGAAAATGTGGCTTGGTGCTCACTTACATTATAAACTCGTCAATTTTAGCACTAAAGAATGCTTGTGGATTCTGTATGTGAGATATTCAGCACCATCCTATAGAATGCAATATTTTGCTTCACTGCTCTTTTTAACTTATTCTGCTCTCTTAAAATATAATTTACAAAAGTAGGGTACGGCGGTGTGCTGTCGCCTATTACTCAATTGGAACAGTTAAACGTACTCGTGGTAACTAAGCGACAAGTTCACGGTGTTAACGACTCTGTATAAACGGCGCGCGCACGTGATCAAACCCCATACTTGCGAACTATCATAAGCGACCACTTGGTGTCCCAATGCATTTCACGAGAAGGGAAGCCCTCGCTCGACTCCCTTGCTGTTTATTTCACCCGCATGGCTCTATGGTAGTGTCCGTTGTTTACGTATTTTTTCTTCCTCTAAGGTATTACTTTGAATCTCTCACTTTATTATTTATGCTGCCATTTCTGGGGCGCTATGTGCTGGCAGGTGTAAGGAAAACTTGAGACGTGCTCGCTACATGCTCAAGTGCACATTTACCACAGAGTTGCCAGATGCTACCGAGCGAACAAACAAACAGTCATCCCGAAAAAAGACGAAACAAAGTGGCCCGACTTTCGTGAAGAAGCCCAAAAGAGCGTAAAATTAATACTTTTCCCATTCTTGAAAATATTTTTATTCATAATGAAAAAAAAAAATTCACACAGATAGGAAGGTCCGGAATTGAAAAAATCACTTAAGTTATTTTTTACAGCTTAAATATGCGCAACTATGAACGAAAGCACATATTTACTTTTTTAACATTGTCTCCAGGGTCTCCATTTGGTTAAATGCACGTTTGCCAATGCATGATTAACGTTACTAGTTCATTGCCCCAACGTATGTTTGACTTCAACACTCATCTACTAAAAGTCATCGACAAATGCACTATTAGCAAACGACAAACGCGCTATCGGTGAGGGTTATGATCACTAAAGTACCTTAATTATTTGCTGCGAAAATTCAAGTGAGCCTCGAAAACGGGATAAGCGACTGGAAAATCTACAAACGACACGGCAAAAAAAGAAGCCCAAATCCGCTTAATATTAGCAGGAATGGCAACCCTCAATTGTAACAGCAATTGCCAGCTAATGGAAGTCAATGTCTGTCAACACGGACTTGTTGTTGAGCAAGTTGGTAGAGCATTTAAAAAAATATTAGAGCGCAAACACACCGACATTCACACACGCACACACCCCCACATTCAGACACCAAGCCCGTACAGCGCTCTACGAAGGCGCTGTACGTGTTTGGTGCCTGAATGTGAGGGCGTGTGCGTGTGTGACCGTGCCTTGCGTTTCTAAGCGCGAAGCACTTTTGGCGCTTGTTCTGTCGTCTCGTGTCGTCGCTTGGCATCATGCACATAATACGTAAATATGTCAAAACAGCACGTTACAGATCAAGTTTGTGGCGTACAAAAAAAGTGAGAACGACGGGTCACAGTGAAGATCAGTATTTACTCGACAGAAGGCTCTAGCTGACGGTCCATCTTTGTCGGAGGAAGAGCGTCGCACGCGCTGCTCTTGCCCTGAGCCACGCGCCTGCTTCGCCTTTCTTCAGGCCACAGCCGTTTCTCACGAGTCGGCTTTACGCCTCCACTTAGGACGCGATGTCACCACAAAGAAAATACGAAAATAAGCCAAAAGAGGGCGCCACGGGTCAACTCAATACCAAGATATGTCAAGAGAGGGCGCGACTGTATAACAAATAAAGGTTTCTTTTCCCGCCAAGGACGGCGAGCAGGCTGCACGTTTGGAACTCTAGCGCACTTCACCGTGAACGCAGGCGTCGCCGAAAAGCTAATTCGTCTGTCCGAGCCAGCGAAGCGCCAGGGAATGCGAGGTTATAACCCTCAAATTCGAAAGACTCGGAGGCAAGCCAAGCGTCAGCAGAGGCAGGAAAATCCTCAGATCTGCTCCGCAGCTTGTACAATTTTCACGGTGTGGAACTGGCGCGAGTTTTTCCAAGTGTGTGAGCAAACCATCGTCCGACTCAACGAGAAAACAGTCCGTCCGTTAAGGCTATCATCGCAAAAAAAAAAAAGAAAGGTCAATACAAATAAATTTACTTGGCGGAGTGGGGTTTAAACAGGGCCCTCACGCTCCAAAGGCGAGTGTTCTAACGGCTACATTACCCACCCACATTTCCAAATTATTAATGTATCAGGACCATATCGATACTTAGGGCCCGTTCACGCTAGCGGCACGGCAGCTCGCCGTTTGACGTACTCAGGCTGCCGTGCGCAAGCGATTTCGTTCGCGCACTTCAGCCGTTCTTTGCCGCTCGCAGAATAGGTCCGAGACCCATTTTCTCGCCGTCCTCCGTCTGCCGCAGAGCGACGTGGCCAATCAGCGACGGAGGAGCGGTTGCCATGACTACGGCGCACCGCGTCGTCTGCTTTCGGCTTTCCCCGTCGTCTGCGTCTGCCGCGGGACGCTTCGAGCTGCTTGCATTTTTTTCCGCGCTTTTCACGCTAAAAGTGCGGATGTCGTCCGTGTCGTTGCCAGGCATGATTCCGGCAGTCAATAAAGCGTTTTAGTCGGTCCGGCATAAAGAAAAGCGTCGCGTAAAATCAAATAAAGTGTCCCCTAGCTGGCGCCAGATCAAGTGGCGCCAGCTATAGAGGATTAGAAACAACTAACAAACGCGTAATCTATGTCCTCCGAGCATTCGAAAGCGCCCATCTCGACTCGCTAAGCCTACAGCATCGATTATTTGAGTATGGCTCTCAAAAACAGTGTCGAATTGGCGCGAATACGTTGCTGTCGAAGCTTAAACACATGAATCAAAGCAAATGGAAGCATCAGTTCGGAGCTTGCACGCTGCAGAGCGCACCGCGGCCTCTTGATAGATTCGAGGTGGACGACAACCGCTTTTAGCAGTGCGGCCATGTTTTTCAGAGGCTTGCCGGCGAAGCTTGCCGTACAAGTTGGACAGCTCTCACGCGTGCGGCGACGGCCGACGTTCTGCGGCACCGCGCCGTTGTGGTAGGCTTGTCGCTAGCGTGAGCAGACCCTTAGTATCCGCGGTGAAACACCAACAATAAAGGACAACGCTTTCTATGAATAGTACGTTAAACTGTACAGTAGTGGAATAAAAGACATCTGCAGAATAAGATGTAAAGCCAACATAGAGGATTGTAGAGATCAGGAAAATTCCAGCTTTGAGAAAATTTGACGTCCGACTCGCGTTTCTGTGGTGGCGGTATGCCCGCGCCAGGTGGCCGTTGCACACGCTGACAAGCACTTGCAAGAAGATGAGAGAAGCCATGCGAATGCCGCCAGAAAACAGCGTTCTAGGGAAGGATATCCAACCTAGAACAAAACTCTATGCTTACGCGTCACGTACACGAGTGTCAAAGGAGATTCTGCACTAACTTAATTTTTAGTGATCTAAAGAAAAATGCCGCTATAAACGGACTTATCGGTTGCGTATCACAATGCGCCGTGAACATATTTATGCACATGGGTTCGATATTAAAGTGACAAGAACACACTGTAACATTGTAACGACGAATATAACGGGAATATATTCAGCGTTGCGTGAATTTCAGAACTCGATCCCTGCCTTAGGGATATGGTATGGATGTTTTTAAAATATGCGGCTGGTAGCCAGATTGTAAACATATTTCCTTCTTAAAGGTCAACGAATAAGGTGGCGAATATAGTAAATTTTGCAATGTTTCAGAAAGAAGATATGCGCAATTCAAACAGCTGGAAGCACTTTACATTCCTGCCTTTTCAACATCGCAAGAAATATGCTTGCGCGTAAAGCCTGGAACGAGCGTTACTGACATGGCATCGTGCAGTTTTCCTTAATTAGAACCTAGGGATTGTGGCTTTTCAAGCTTCAAGTGGTGTAGGTTAGGATACTTAAAAACGCGCAGTAGCGGAAGTTTCGATCACCGTCGCATACGGGAGAGTCACGTGACTGGTCCAAAAACGTCACCAATGACGTCATTGGTACAGCAAAACGTTGCTCTTAACCCTAGTTGTGGCAGTAGTGATGCTGTCAAAAAAATGGGAAACAAGAAGCGGCCTGAGTAGGTTATGTCCCCCCCCACCTTCCCCCTAGTCATACAAGTCCAGTGACACGGACCAAACAGTGACACTGGCAAAATAGAAGCTTCCTCCTGCATTAAAGTTTTGGCGGCGGTATGACGTCAGACTTGACGCTGCTGCGTGTAACTCTTCAGCTAGTGACATCACCGGACGTTCTGATACCGTGATATTTAGGGTATCAAAACACTATAGCGAAGGGTGAAAAGAGAATTCATCTGTCAGGCAGTCTAACGATCTATCGATACCTACACCATTCATGGCACCCCCGCACAAGGAATTTCTCACCACGTGTTGACTGTTTCTAGGCCGGTCGCGTCGTTCCTTAAATCACCGCAGTCGCATGAATACCACTGACGTCGTCGCTTTTGCGGTGCTTTTATTTCCATTCGTACTTCAAAGAAAACATTCGCTCTTTATTTAACAGAACTTGAAAACAGCGCGCTCGGACAGCGCAAATTTCGGGTCGCCCAAATCCAGAGGATAAAGGGAGGAGCGAAGCACGATAACATTTGACGGGAGCTTATAGGAACAGGCTGACTTTTCAAGAGCTCTTTTATGCATCCCCTTGATCGGCCCTTTCCTCCCTATTTTTCCCTCTTCAAACAGGCAACAAAAAGACAGTTTATTATTTCTAATGAATGATTTACGTCCACATAAACCAAGCTAAAATAACATGTTGTTCTGTGTAAAATAAAGCTGGTCATGTGTTTTATTTCGAAATTGATTATTATTACAATTATTTGCCTCTCCTCACTGCCCATGTTGCCCTTCCATGGTGACGACCGTGACCGCAATTGCTGATGGTGCTTGCGACATGTTCTAGACCGCCTCTGTTCCCAAGCTTCGACAGCGTAGGAATCGACCTTCTATGTTGCGTTTGAACATGAAAATAGTGTGACAGAAACGAATATTCTATCTGCTTGCGCAAGGCTGGCTTATCCTACTACGATATCAATCCTTAAGTAAACTTTATAAGCGCAAGAAGTACATGACATCAAACCCACCAGTTTTACATTAAGTTTTACATAAAGAAACATCACGCTATTAAGGACCAAGCTATATGTTTACGTTTGCGGTGGCCTTACCGACGATCTTGCACGGAGCCGAATGAAAATCGAGCCTTCGCCACATAAGAAAGAAGCACTCGGCATTGCTCGGATAAAAAACAACAGCACGAAACGGGGCTGTAGCTGAAATCGAAACCACGGCAGTCAAGTGTTCTTGCGCAGAGTCAGGACAGTGTTTGGAAGGGCTCCGGAAAAAGACAACATACAGGTGTCATACCGGGCGGAGAGTGAAATTAAGAGACGTATATTACTGCGCGGCAGAACCGTAGAGTCGCGTCAGGCGTCGCATCATGCAGGTGGACTTCGTATCGAATGACTGCATTAAACCTTCCCACACATTACGAAGGGTTCAACCATCATTCACAAGTAGCATCAGCTATAACAGCAACAAAGTGTGCAGCGTCTTAGTCGCGCGTATTGCCTGACAGAGGCATAGCGGGTACATCGATAAGTGTGCACACCTTTTAAGAAGAGAAGGACAGCAAAACCCCAAGCAAATCGGTACAAATTTCCTTGTGGCTTCATGCTACCAACGAGTGTTTGTCAATTTCACTTTCTGAGTTCGCATAACCGATTTGCAATACCTTCGAAAAAAAAAGAAGAAAAAACTGCTTGCATGAGGCGTTCGAAAGGGGTCGAAGCAAAACATATGCACGTGCCCGTTGCCGCGCATTTGTCTTACCTCAGTGCAGCCATGCTATCGCCTTCTTGCGTTCAAGAGTGGAAAACTGCCGATTTTGTTTGTATATTTCGTTTTCAGCGAAGAAAAAAATTAATGGGCACCAACTCTCTACAATCGGCCCAGTTGCACAAAGCAAATACCGAAGTTCAATACATTGAAGCGCGCGGAAGCGGTCGCGCGCAAACTGAGCTGCCCAAGTTATCACTTTGCAAATACAGCAAACAGCGTGCGCTTTAGTTACCCAAGTTGTTCGTAAGTCAGGCAAAGCAACGCTGATAACTTCCAAACCTTATCAATGCGGGGCGAAGAAAGCAAAAAAGGAGCAATCAACAGGAATCAAAAGTGAACTGTGGACAACACGCTTACGTTCTTACCCCCCTCCACCGCAGCCAGTCGAGCTTTACTGTGTACAGTGACAGCCGACAACGTAGCGGGTGCTGGCCAAGCTCTTCAACGTTCGGCCTTTCATCGAAGATAGGTCGTTGATTTAGCCAAGCAGCCACAGTTCACCCAGCAGTCAGGGTAAGGTGTATGCTGTAGACACACCCACGACCCATGTACCGAACAAATCCGATATGACCGCCTCCCATATCAAATTTCACTGCTTTCAAGCAGTCGTTCTTTGATCTGGTGATTACTACAGTGTTTCTGACCGTCTATATATCGATTCGAGCAGGAGCAGAATATTAGTAAGTTGTTGCAAGTTGAAGTAGCTCGGCAAGTCACAATCCGATGTTGGAAGATTGAGTCACCTGAGAGAGTGCCAGTATATCCATGGAACATGCTTTAAGAAGTGCGTTTGCATGCCATTCATGCCACCTGGGACCACTCGCGCTGCTCCTCAATGCTTCTGGGGCAGAGCTGTCCAAACAGGCAGTATTCGTACGGTTTCCAGAATCCACGTCCCACGACCCATATTACAAATTACTGTGCCTGAAGGCTAATGACATTAACGCATCATCGTTTTGAAGATTTCATTAGAATTACACTTCAGTTCTTTGAGACGGTCGGAGATTGCCCGGTAGTTTTTCTGGCCGTTTCTCACTTTAATAGTCAATCGTCAGCTGCTGTTTACTTGCAATATCATGCTGGGACACTCATATTTACTGGCCAGGTTTTCAAATCGCGAGGAAAATTAGTATTGAGTCACGATTGACTCACAACGCCCGTGCATGAAGTTTTGTTATTTATTTACGATTATTTATTTCTTCATTTTAGGGATTTCTTCGGTTTATGAAATGAAGCAGTCATATTGTATCTCCGCACTACAAATGTATTCATTGCGTGGCAGGAAACTGAGTCGTGCTAAAATACACCTGTTTCAGAGCGAATTGTCGATTGAAATTGATTTTGTTTTTGTCATTAAAAAATTGGTGACTTGTGCGCACTTCAGGCACCATTATATAAGAAATGATGAAGGAGAAAGCCTATGAGTGTACGTTCGCGACAGTATTAAGCTGTATACCACCCGATTCATGTCCCATTGCACGGGCTGCGCTGGTGCACAAAGCAGCCGACCAACCAACCAATATTCAAGCACAAGCCAGAGGCCTAGTTTTCACTATGAGCTTAGCATAGCACTGTGTTAATCACGACATAATAGAGTAGCGCTTAGTTTGAGTTCATAAAATTCCAAACATAACAAGAGCTATTTCAACGAAACTTCACCGCAATACTTCGCCCCGTGATTTAACTAGCTATCTGTATGGTGCGAGAAATGGAAAATTCGCCGATTTATCTACTTGTGGTACAGTTTCGTGACTTCTTAGTAGGTTACCTTTCGTAGCATTTAATAATTTTCGTGCTACAACCGCAAGAACCACGGACGACGGTTTCTAAACCAAAAGCACCGACCAACTCTTGTCTCTGTATTTCGACTCCTCTCCTGCCCTAAACGCGTTACTGCAAATGAAATCGAACTTCATCACTCGCGCTTTTTCGCTCTTGCACTTGAAATGACGACCGCTTCTTATTATGCTTACTTTATCGAGACAGTAAGTGTTTTTATGTTTGGTTCACCCTCATGCAAAAAAAAAAAAAAAGCCAGAATAAAATGTCAGGGAACGAACTATATCAGCCCAACATGCTAAAAAACTGACATATGTTCATACCCATTCACATGAATTTATGTAGAACAGCTGTTACATATACGAAATGCTTGGAATGGTACTGGAAAGAGCATGTTGAGGAACCTGAAACTGAGGACTCGTACAGGTATCATATTAGAGGCAGACATCGTTCTTTGTTATGCCAGACAACAATTCTTGTGTTCAAAAGGGATAAAATGCGGCTTTTTCAATGCACCCTCATAAGACTGCAGAGGTGTGCAAAGACGCAGCAATGCAAAGGCTATTTTTTAAGGTGAAATTTGCTTTGAAGTGGTCATGAAGCAACCCTCGCACTTGGTGAACAAACACGCAAAACGGGAAACATTCGCTCCTGTGAATATCTCAGCCAAATCTCGCAATGGTCCGTGGCAAGCAGCGTTTACAAGCGAAGCGAGATGTTGCCATTCTCAAATGCGCTCTCTTCATACAGAGGCCCGTCCTCACTATCTACAGCTGCAGCTGCATAACGTCAAGGAGCAGATTTCTGCTGTTGGCCGATAGCTGACGTAAACGAAGAGCGGCATCTAAGTCGGATACGCTTCGTGAAACAGGGTGCCACTACGTGCTGGCGCCGTGCTCCATAATCGGCTATCGTTGCACATTAGCCACATTTGCACGCAGAGGAAACATAAAGGGAGAGAACGATAGCATCAAGGTCAACGTGATGGTGTGTCGAGGTTTAGGAAACGGCGCTCATGTTCATGACGCGCGTAGACATACCTGATTTCCCCCGTGCCATCCCTCTTTGTGTAATGTTCAGCGCACTGGTCCGGAGTGGACGAGAGAAGAGACAAAGCGCGTAAAATGCGCGACAGAGCCCTGTTACTCCGCTCGATCTTGACGGATTCGACAAATTTTTGCGGCAATCGATTCGGAAGGCAATAAACACCGATACCGTGGCGTCATTCCATGATTACTTGGAAAAATGGCACACGACACCTTTCAGTGCCTCATCAGACACTGACCTTGAAGTCAGTGTCTGATGGCTGACTGGCTGAGACCAACAAGGAAACAAAAACACACACAATGTTGACAGGATTGAGCTCGGAATCATGGGTTGCCAGAGTGTTATTTAGTGCTAACATCGCCAAGCTTTACATTTTACGGGAAGAATGAGCTGCCATTAAGACCCGCATGACATAAATGAGAATAGAATAGATAGAATAGGTACGCGGCTTTAACCGAGGAAACCGACCTTAGCATTGACGCAATGAATGATAATCTGACTAGTATCATTAAGGAGTGTGCAGTGGAAGTCGGGGGTACAGTCGTTAGACAGGACACTGGTAAGCTATCCCAAGAGACGAAAAACCTCATTAAGAAACGTCAAGCTATGAAAGCCTCAAATGCAACAGACAAAATAGAGCTGGCGGAGCTTTCGAAGTTGATCAATAGGCGTAAAGTAGCCGACATAAGAAAGTATAATATGGAGAGAATTGAGCATGCTCTAAAGAACGGAAGAAGCCTCAAAGCTACGAAGACAAAACTGTGCATAGGCAAAAATCAGATGTATGCGTTAAGGGACAAGGATGGCAAGGTCACAACCAATATGGATAGAATAGTTGAGATAGCGGAAGAGTTCTACAGAGATCTGTACAGCAGCCGAGACAGTCAGGATGATAACGTAAGAAGCAGTAATATCCCAGAGGAATCTGACATCCCACCAGTATTAACAGGAGAAGTAAAGAAAGCCCTAAAGGGAATGCAAAGAGGCAAAGCCGCTGGTGAGGATCAGGTAACATCAGACTTGTTGAAAGACGGTGGAGAGATTATGTTAGAGAAACTGGCCACCCTGTATACGAAGTGTCTCTCGACAGGGAGGATACCAGAATCTTGGAAGAATGCCAACATCATCTTGATCCATAAGAAAGGGGACGTCAAGGACCTGAAAAATTACAGGCCCATCAGCTTACTGTCCGTTGTCTACAAGCTATTCACAAAAGTAATTGCTAACAGAATTAATACGACATTAGAGTTTAATCAACCAAAGGACCAGGCAGGATTTCGTACAGGCTTCTCAACAACAGACCATATTCATACTATCAATCAGGTGATAGAGAAATGCGCGGAATACAACCAACCCCTATACATAGCCTTCATAGATTACGAGAAGGCATTTGATTCGGTGGAGACATCAGCAGTCATGCAAGCACTGCGGAATCAGGGCATCGACGAAGCCTATATAAACATAATGGAAGAAATCTACAGCGCATCCACAGCCACTATAGTCCTTCATAAAGAAAGCGACAGAATCCCAATAAAGAAGGGCGTACGGCAGGGAGACACGATCTCTCCAATGCTATTCACCGCGTGTTTACAGGAGGTTTTCAGGGCCCTAGATTGGGAAGAATTAGGGATAAGAGTTAATGGAGAGTATCTCAGTAACCTGCGCTTCGCTGATGACATTGCATTGATGAGTAACGCGGGAGACGAATTACAGCTCATGATTACTGAACTGGATACGGAAAGTAGAAGAGTAGGTCTGAAAATTAATATGCATAAAACTAAAGTAATGTGGAACAATCTTGGCAGAGAACAGCGCTTCGCGATAGGTGGCGAGACGCTGGAAGTTGTAAAGGAGTACGTCTACTTAGGACAGCTAGTAACCGCGGAGCCGAACCATGAGAGTGAAATAACTAGAAGAATAAGGATGGGATGGGGCTCATTCGGCAAGCATTATCAAATCATGAATAGTAGTCTACCACTATCTCTCAAGAGGAAGGTATATAACAGCTGCATCTTACCGGTACTTACCTACGGAGCAGAAACCTGGAGACTTACAAAGAGGGTTCAACTTAAATTGAGGACGACGCAGAGAGCGATGGAAAGGAAAATGATAGGTGTAACCTTAAGAGACAGGAAGAGAGCAGAGTGGGTCAGGGAACAAACGGGGGTTAAGGATATCATAGTTGAAATTAAGAAGAAGAAATGGATATGGGCCGGCCACGTAGCACGTCGGCAGGATAACCGGTGGTCATTAAGGGTAACTGACTGGATTCCAAGAGAGGGCAAACGCGTGAGGGGAAGACAGAAAATTAGGTGGGTAGATGAGATTAAGAAGTTTGCAGGTATAACGTGGCAACAGAAAGCACAGGACCGGGTTGATTGGCGGAACATGGGAGAGGCCTTTGCCCTGCAGTGGGCGTAGACAGGCTGATGATGATGATGATGATGATGATGATGATGACATAAATGAGAAGGTATTAAACAATGAATATTGCTTAAGCCAGAGGCGCTTTCCTAATTCTTAGCCTCCTCAGTGACGCCAACCGTCGTTGCCGCAATAGCTCAGTGGCCGAGCTCTGGTCTTGTAAACCGGCGGTCGTGAGTTCGATCCTCAGTGGCGGCTGCTTCCTTCTTTTTCTCTAGAAATCACGCCGAAGTGGGTGACAGGAAAGTTTTTTTTTCTACTACGCTTTAATGTGTTTATCGATGAATCAGTTGTACGAAAAAGAAGCGACGACATTCCACGCATTGCGGTCGGTGGCGCAGCTGAAGAACCACTCACTTTGTACTCAACGGCGTAACGCCATATATATTACAGGAGCTGCCGCGGCCGTTTCTCAATAAATAGACCGCACTTTCGGCATTCCTTTATGTCTACGCATTTCTAGTATTTGATAAATTAGTACTATTGGTGTAAGCAAGACGCTTTTATGCTTATATGAATGCTGTATGACTGCTGCCCCTTAGCAATATTGAGCTGTGGCAAAAGAAATCTGCATCACAAATCTGCATCATCACAAATCTGCATCTTCACAAATCTGCAGCAAATCTGCATCAGCGCATCTTTCCCCCCGAGAAAACACGAGATACGCTCTTGTTGGACGATGTCAATTGTGTCTGCGGTTATTTTCCCGTTACTTCCGTGCATTCGGCCACCGAATCTTTAATATTGAATGCAAACGAAACCATGGCCAGTTACATTTCACGCTCTTTCGGCATCGCCTATTCGCTAAAGAATGCGTAAGAATGCAGCGCTTGCCACACACGCCGTTGTAGCTCGGTGGTAGAGCGGCGGTCTCGTAATCCAGCGGTTGCGAGTTCAATCATTAGTGGCGGCGGTGCATTTTTCAGCGCAATGACTGCACATGTTTTTTAAACTGTTGTTGATGTCGAAAGTGAAACTGTCATTGCTTTATAGTGGAAATCAGGGAAAGTTACTACAAAAGGTAAATTCACGTGCGACCCTAAAACCTACATCTCTGCGCTGGAAAGGGCAGTCGGTGTAAATACTGTACGCTAAAAAAAATGTAACGCCGTTCAGATACCGCTTGAACAACCATAACTTTCATGCTGTCATCCTTCGTAATATTCGGCTATCAAAAATTTTCCTCCTCACGAGGGAGTAATTTTATCAAGTCATCGCAGTCAACGTTCAGCCTGCTTTCTGTTCCCATCTTTAAAAGGAATAATAATTTATACCTTTAACGCGGTGAGGTCTGGTGTCATTGAATGTTTCGACAAACTTTCCCTTCTACCCATTCAGTTTGCGAAATCCTCGCTACTTTCGTCGCCCCTCATTTTAATAAAAATAATTGTTGGTGTTTAACGTCCCAAAACCACGATATAATTATGAGAGACGCCATAGTCTCCGGAAATTTTAACCACCTTGGGTTTTTTGACATGCACCTAAGTCTAAGCACACGGGCCTGAAGCATTGCCGGCTCCATCTAAAATGCAGCTGCCGCGGCCGGGATCCCATCCCGCGACCTGCGCGTCCGCAGTCGAGGAACATATCTCCTGTTTCACCGTGGCCGGTCGTCCCTAATTATTATTACTTAGCGTTTTCACATCATTTTTCGTAAGGTATGATGACAAGATGTGTGGACGCCTATTTGTCTACGTCATTTGCTCATGTATTTGATGTTATCTCTTGCATTCACATGTTGATAATGGATTGCGTCAGTGGCACATGTTCATTCTCGCTTATTCTCGGCCGAATGCATGCGTTCTCATTTGGCGTTGTCGCCTTTTTTTTTTTGCCCCATCACTTGTCTTGTTTACATACTTGTTTTTATCAATTCCTTTTCAAGCCAGCGACGCAGCTGTGATAACGTTATTGTTACGTCATATACCACTACCATTGAAGATACGCATCATTCCGTGGGCGTCAGTAATTCTGAGAAACATGCGATTTGCATAGTAATAAACTAAAATTGTCCGATAAACTTCTTAATTACCGACGTCTGGCAAGATTGCCAATGGCAAGGTTGTAGCCTCGGACACGACAATACCGTATCAGTTTTTAAAGTAAAGCTAAAATTGTTCACTGAAGCCCTGCAGGCTGCGAAAATGTGGCTTTATCTGTGGCTTTAAAATGCGAAAATGTGGCTTTAAGTGCGGACGTAACGTCCGCTGGTGTGCATTTGCAAAGACTCCAGTTCGATACTGACGTGCTATTTTTCCAAGCCCGGAAGCCTTCACACTAAGCGCAGGCAGAAGCCAGCGTTATTTGCATATTGCTGGGAGTAGGAAACAGGCTGTCACCAACTACGCGGCCGCACCTTTTGAGAGCCTCGACAGGCATTGCCGGCCATCCTGTTTTCCATGTTTCCGCCACATCTGACGTTTCTACGGGACAAGCTGGATGTGAAGCGTCACCATTCCTTCATTTATTTAAAAGTTTCATCTGCTGTTCGTTTATAATCGCTGCTTGTTAGGAAGCTCGTCAGATAATCGCTGCTTGTTAGGAAGCTCGTCAGATTGAAGACGGCACAACACCAACATAGCCCGGTGGCATATCTGACTGCTTATATACAACGAGCGGCCACGATCGAGGGCATTACAGACTCTTTATAGGTGCATCTTTATATGAAAAATTCCAGGGTAAGGAGCTATTAAAAAAAATATCTGAAGCGACTGCTAAAAAAAAACCATCTGCCGCCAGTGAGGTTTGAACTCACGACCGCTGGTTTACGAGACCAGCGCTCCACCACTGAGCTATAGCGGCGACGACGATAACCGCCGCTATCTTCACGCGCTCTTTAGTGAATCGGCAACGGTGAAAGAAGGAACAGTGTAATCGTCAGAACACGGTGTAAGAATACACTCAGGTGATGACACTCTTCCCCCAACGCATGGGAAACCGCAATTCCCGCGCGTCCAGATAATGTTCGGTTTCTTATCAGATAACTTGCAGACGGCGCTACGAAAAGCGGGGCAGTCGTCTCCATAGCAACGGGCATGCTGCTGATAACGTGCATTTTTCTGTGTCATTTTGCTGGATAATGTGCATCCGCCAAGTGGCGTCGAGGGGCGAAATCGAGAGAGCAGCAGGAGAGGGCATGGCGAGCACGGCGGCGATGACGTAGCACCACCGTGATTCGGCTACTCGCGGGCGCTCTCCGCCTCAAGCCATTAGATGGCGCACCGCTCAACGGACCGACGACCGAACATTTTCTGGCCGCTTAGGCGAGCGCAGTGTCAACACCTGAATATTCTTACACCGTGCGTCAGAAGTACAGGTTCATGCGACATGAGGGGCTCGTATAGGAGACATACACACCAATGTTAGTAAGGCGAAAATTGGGGCTAGTTGGTTCATGTCGAAGTCTTGATTATGCGCTATTTTATGAAAACACTACTGACGAAGAAGACGTAGAGACGAACAGAAGTAGACGAGACAAAGCGCAGTAGACGCAGTAGACTAGCGCAGTAGACGAGCGCTTTGTCTCGTCTACTTCTGTTCGTCTCTACGTCTTCTTCGTCGGTAGTGTTTTCATAAAATAGCGCATAATCAAGACTTCGACATTCACGCCACCACGCAAGCAGAATAAAATACAAGTACAATTGGCATTGTAAAACAAGGGCGTAATGTGCATCTGGAAAAACAAAGAAAACGTATTCATATGAGTTCCGAGCTTGAAAGCCACCCGCTTATTCTGACTTTCTACTGCTGGAGTCTAAGGCTTATAATGGGTAAAAAAAAATTCTGGAGTCTAAGGCTTATAGTATTGAAAGAATGCTGGTGTCTAAGCCTTATCATAGGTCAAAGATAACTAAGGCTTATAGTATTGAAAGAATGCTGGAGTCTAAGCCTTATCATAGGTCAAAGATAACTTATAGCAATACACGATCAGTTACTGCAAGGCAATGCTCAGAACTGTAACGACCACTGACAATCGGCTGGTATATTCAAGATCAGCATTTCTGGCTTTGCTCATTGAGGGCACAATGGCGGCTGCGTTCCCTGCCCGGCGGCCGCATTTTAATGGGGAAAGAACGCGACCGCCTCTCGCACAACGCGCTTCATAATACGCGTTGCCTACACGGTAAGAAAACTGAACAGTTGTTAATATTATTTTGAGTCAGTGATTTCGGCTCGGTTGATAAGTCATTACGGTCTCAAATTTTCGTTCTGCGTAAGCAATTACAATACTATCAATAATTAAGAAATTCCGCCGAGGTACACATTAGCGCGTAATGTGTCACGCTGCTGTCCTCGAGGGCGTAGGTTTGATTCCCACTCACAGCGGCCGCTTTTCGATTGGGCGAAATGCAAAGGTCACCCGTTTGCTTGCATTTAGGTTCACGTTGAATAAACCCCAGATGGTTCAAGTTAATACGGAGTACCCCGTTACGGCGTGCCTCATAATGACGTCGTCCTCTTGACACGTCAAAACCCCAGCAATTATTATTAAAAACAAAAATCAATATTTCAGAAAAAAAAATAAACAGCCGCCAGTGAGGATCGAACTCACGACCGCTGGTTTACAAGACCAGCGCTCTGCCACTGAGCTACAGCGGCGACGATGGCAGACGCCGCTATTGTACGCGTTGCTTAGCGAAGCGACGATAGTATTTGTGCGAATAAGAAATGCCCATCCCACTTAACGTAACTTCCATTGGTTAAACCATTTTTCCTACTTACCGTATTAGGTGGCAAATATGGCTCAGTGCTCACTTAAATTACAAAGCTAATCGATTTCAGCACTAAAGATTGCTTACGCATTCTGTATTTTAGATATTCAGCACCGTCCTATAGAATGAAATCTTCTCGCTTCACTGGTTTTTTTACATATTTTCCTGTCATAAAAAATAATTTGCAATAAGAAGGGTATGGCTGCGTGCTGTCGATGATTACTCAATTAGAACAGTTGGGCGTATTCGCGGTAAGCGACGAGTTCAAGATGTTAACGACTGTGTATAAGCAATCCATACTGGTTGTTGATATTTAAATAAATGGCCGCACGCGTCTAGAAAGCTACATGGTGAGACTACCACCCCCCCCCCCCCAGCCCCCAAATTTGGAACACCGACTACGCGTATGTCAATGGTGATGATGCATAATTATTAGTCCATTTTTCCATGCAGCCGACAGGGCAATAAAGGAAAAAGGGTATGGGGTATTAGATCATTTTCGAACTTTTGCATTTCGCATTTCTCGTGTTTTCATATACCGTGTCCTTCGTTTCTCAAGAGTGCGTGGAAGCTATATAATTTCATTATCATGTAACATTCTCAATTACGACTCTCTCGTCCCGTCGTCTGCCGATGTTTTAGAATGTCCTCGGCTCTGCACCCTTGCTTGCAACCTTTTTTTTTCTGTACTGATGCCGAAAACGGGACTGACTTGAGTGCTAGCGATTTATTCCAGTTATACCACTTTCATTCAATTTTTGCCGAGAAACTTCTGTATGAAAGTACGCTCTAATTTTAACGGGAAGCGACAGGATGGCAGCACAAAGCACGCAGATTAGTGGCGTGTTTTCTTCATATTAGGTGCCTGTTGAGTTTCTGCAGAATTAGCATACTCGAGCTCTTGTAGGGATTTCAGAGATGGTTTATTTCACCACTGTACACAACAGAAATGTACTATTTATGGTGAGGATAGCACGCAAAAGCTCGACTAGTCCCGCCACAATCTTGGTAGAAATGCAGTAACATGCGATACATAGAAGTCAGGGTTGTACGCACAATTTCGCAAGATTCAATAACCACAATTGACACAAAGAACACTCAAAATATCATATTTAAATCTGAAAAGAAACACATTCAAAACACAGATTGCTTAAAACTGAATTTGAAGACATCACACGTAAACTACATCTTTGCACTGCGTCAAGAACTGAGAGACAATTCAATGCTTTCTGCCAGATGTCATACTTTTGATTGTTGCCGTGTTCTGCTCTTTCGACTTCTACTATTTTAATTCTATTAGCTCTATGGGAGACCTCTTAGCAGTGTCTAGTCTTTATGAATTAGGCTGTCTGCACGCTATCCGGAAAAATTGACAATCCTAAATTGCCGATTTAGAGAAATTGCGTCTCGTGTGTTCGGAGCTTTTCATCATTTGGCTGTAATAAGAGCTTCGTTCGTAAGTCGGACTTCAAGTTTAGTTTGGTCGAATTATGAACGCATGTATGGCAAACAGCGGAAATGAATTGGTGAAAAATGTATGAAGCTGCAGTTTACTTGCATAGCTATGCAGTTGACAGTCGTAGTGAACAAGTCTATACTGACTGCCCATAATTTGTGAAACCAATTGAATGACAGCGGGACCAAAACATTTACTAGTTTTTTCACTATGGATTTCGCGTTCTGGGTTCAAATCGCTACTCGAGCGAAACGAATCTACACGTGTAGGCCAGTATGGCTTCGTATGCGCTTCAAAGCACAAACTGTCGCGTGTGCTTACAGAGTAATGAAACAGAACAGCTACCAGCTATCACCATTCGAACAGAATTGTACTGATTATCAAATTTATTCGTCTGGGAAATGCGAATAATTGAAATTGCTCTTTTCAGGAATATGGAAGCTAAGTGACTGCCCATCAGGTGAAAATGAGTACCCCGATTTCCTATTTGAACTTCTTTGAATTTTTTTCTTCGCTTCTCAAACGTGACAACCATGAACCCGACAATTCATGATGTCCGGTCGGGATACCGCACAGTTAAGAATACTGTACCCTCAGAGCAACAAATATATCTCCTCCAGAACACATGGCATACTGACGTAGTACGTATCCACGTACGAGGCGTGGAGGGTGCGTCGGAGTGCTTATTGTGTAACCACTTATCAGTGTCTCCGATAAGCTGAATGCGAGGTACCAAGATATGACCGTGTCACTTTGCCTTGTCGTGTTTGATAAAGCTATTTGCCCAATTTCAGCAATGCTACTTCGCATACAGCACTTGAACTCATGCGTATGCGTGTGTGCGTGGGCTTACATGTGCACGTGTGTATGTGTGAAATTGTATGTGCGTATGTGAGTGCGTGGTTGCGCAAGAACTGCGCTGAAAACAATCATTACTCCCTGCTGCAAATTGTAACGGTTTGAGAATAAGTAAGGGCTTCCTAGAGGTCGCATGTAGACAAATGAAATGATATTGCCTCGGACCTTCTAGGTAATGGTAGCTTCCTACACACCGGAGGCGGCAAAACCATCCCTAAGAACTAATTAAATCACATTACTAATTACATTTACAGAATAATGTTAAATCTTAGTAAATTACATTAAAAGTCACATCTTGTCGCATATAGTGACATCACATTAACACCGCATTTGAAAAATAATCAAACTACATTGAAATTACTGGAACAAATTCATCATTGCCTGGAGTTTCGGGTATGTGGGCCTCCAGCAAATTCATTATTCAATCCTTTGAATCCGATACTACGCGGCTTTTCTGTGGACTTGCCTCTTGCCCACGCTTGCTGCTTACGATTCAGATTAAGCTGTTTCAGTAACTTCTCTTGCTGTTTTTGGTCAGTGTTTCAGACCATCAAGTAAACATGCTATATTTTAAATGGCTAATGTTTCCTAACATTACTCGTTTGAAGTAATTCGTGGCATTAATAAATTACCAGCTCATAAAATAAATTTGTTATTTTACTCATGACAGCACAAACTAATTTAATTAATGTAGTTTTACTGCCAAGTCTACTGAACACTAAATAACACGTGTATTTTGTGCTGTAGTTCTGCAACTCATCTGCGCACCGTATTTATTCTTGTACACTTGAAATGCATACTTATAGTGATGCATAAGATGCCTTGATATCTTCAATGCAACGCATTATATGGCCCACCAAGCGGGAAAGCGGGAAGCGTTCGGCTTTAACGTCCACTCAACGGTCCAATGCTACGAAACTCCACCCGACCAAGTGATGACATCGCGTGGGGTTTGGCGCCTAATTACAAAAATGATTTGAACAACACACAAAACCCAACCTGGTCCTCTCCCGTAAGAGACATGACCCACCCCTGAAGGTGGCTTTACCCAGTTCTTAACCTATTTGACCGCCGTTCAATATCGACCTACTTCGTCCATTCCATAATTTCGGTTTGCCCACCAAGAAAATAGATTTCGAGAAATCGAAAAAAAATTAAGTTTTTCCATGTTCAAACCCGTCTTCGCTCGCTTCCAATGTGGACATCCGTTTTACCACATCCACTGTCAAAGTACCGCACCCACTAGTTCTCATTCTGTATGTCTTGTAAAGGGGGCCCGAATCCCCGCCAAGTGAACAGTGTCTCACTTTTTGTTCGGGCCACCTCCATTTTTTTGTATGTCAAGAAAAATGAAATAAAACTGAATTGAATTGAATGGACATCACCACCCATAAGTGATTTGGTCAACCGCGAAAGCTGACCTCGCCCAATCAGAAAATTGCGTTGACTCGCGTGAAAATCGCCCTGGTCCAAAACCAGAATTTTCGAGGCCTGCTCCCAAAATTTGGCTGGTACACTCCAAAGTTGACTATGATTATGGAGAAAATTGAGTGAACCCACGTTCACAGCTGACCTGGTCCGCTCCGAATATTCGGGTGGCCCCCTCGCAAAATGAACTTGGCCCTGGAAATGGACGGACGAATTCGAAAATTGACTTGGCCAACTACTAGTAACAACCTGGCTCACTTCGAAGTTCGGCTTAATCCGACCCCAGAACTTCAACCCTAGACATTGAAGCAGCTTGCCGATTCCAAGAAAAGAAATCGCTATACATCGAGGTAGCGCTACACGTCAATACAACACGACTACCCTACTTATATATAAAAAAACCAGCTATAGGTAAATACAAGGTAGTTACTTTACAATGAATACGAGTTTGCCAGACGAAGTCAAGCCGCCGTTCTCAAAAAAAAAAGAAGAAAAAGAAAACGATAAGAACACGGAAACTTACGTTACGCGCAGATAATGAGACAGTAATTAACTTGTTGAACAAATACAGACGACACACAATAGGTTAAAGTATATAGAGAGCTTTAAGTCTATCTGAAAGAAATATTGCTCCATCAGATGTAGGTTTTCCTTTAAAGTAGCAAATGCATATTTATGAAAAATGCCCCAAGGCCACATGTTTTACGTCGTAAAAGTCGGGGAACCCGTTTTTTTCGTTTTTTTTTCTATTGCAGACGTAAATTTACAGCATTCTATTTCTGTTCTGCTGTTAACCTCCCTTCACGGTAGCCGTTTTCACCCTGCTCTGTCGGCAGTCGCTTAAGTTGCTCTTCTATCGCGCTCAAGGCTCCGATTACCGTAGAAAATGCCCGCATGCGTGTATCAGAAACATCGGTAAGGCGATTACTGGGGCCAGTTGGTTCATGTCGACTTCTTGGATATGCGCTGTTTTTAAAGAAAAATGACGAAGAAGACGCAGACAAGATGTGAACAAGACAAAACGCAATGTCCTGTCCACCTCTGTCTCTGTCTGCGTCTTTTTCGTCGTTATTCTTTAAAACAGCACATATCCAAGGAATCAGAAACTTCGTTCACACTCGCACACCGTAGCGGAAGTTACGCACTTTTCGTGTGCAGCAATAACGGGAAAATGCAGCGTAGCACTTTTATTTCAGTTTGTTTTGAATGTTCTGAGCGAGACGCACTGCCGGCCAATCGCGTTGAGTCAGAATATGGCGGCCACAATAGCACACGACACAGATGTCCTCGCCCGAAAGCGGAGAACGCGTGCATCGAAGCACACTAGGCCGCTGGGGGCTCCCGTTTCCTTCTCCAGGACACTAATAATCTCAAAACGCTGAAATGTATGCTGACATGTTGAAACACTCTGAGAGCGGTCACTGATATGCGTAAATACGCTAATTGTGGTGATATCACCGGGTGCGAAGTCACGGCCGCAAACGCACGGTTCCTGGCGTTGATTGCCCAGCGATTCACTGCAGCGACTTCGCTCACCGGCTGCCTTGTACAGGCACACGATGGCGTAACACATCACAAACACCTAATGGTCACCACTTTGTACATTTAGAGCCTGCAACGCAGCAAGGTCGACTCATGGCGTAAGAGGCATCGAGTTCAACACGGGCCGCGCATGCAGCTCACGTCAGGACGGAGCACATAGTAACACAGGCAGACGACACTCGCTGTCAACCGGAAGTTGTCAAGTTTATTAGTAAACTGTGACAATTTCGCTTACTGTTGCTTTTGCATCTTATTGAAACAAGAATGAAGTGTTTCAATATTACTTATTCACAATAAGAAAACTTACCCGTGGCGTCCGTAGGACTTCCAATCAGACCAGTGGCCTGTGTGACGTCGGTCATCCATGCAAGGTGCCAGCGGCGGGTGCCGCCGATAATAGTGACGCTACAATATTTAGCGCTTCGCTGATTTAAAGCTTCATGATTTAAAGCTTCATGAAACATAACGCCGAGCCTAAATCCATCTCCTAACGATCGAAAAGACATTCTTCAGCGGCTCAATGCGTTTGTACAAAATCGTAAAAACCGTTTCCGGGTCCCTTTAGGTGCCCGTGCAGCCTTTAATGTGCATGGTAGACTTCCGGAACTACGTAAGACTGTAGGCACATCCACGAGTACTAAATAGCAACATGTCCGGGTAGTATCCATTGATGTTTTTTACAAGTATAGAAATTAAGATTGCGGCTAGCCTCACATTGAGCGGCAGCGACATATTTGCATCGCTGCGCTTTCACTTGGCATAAGTTTTGCCGACGGTGTTTCTAGGGCAGCTTCTTTAAAATAAGTATACTGCCTGGTGCATATCATCGTAACCGACGAGAACTAACTACCTGTTGCGTGGTCTGTGACCAGCGGTACGTGTTAGCTCATTACTAGATCTCGTACATAACCACAGACAGTGAGTGAATAGTTAATCAGCGTTGATAGGCAATTATTATAAACCATAAGTCATAGATTCGCGTGGTGCATACTATTCATTTCCCTTCACAACGTCAATCAGCACTGCTGCACCGACGTTCTTTGTTTCCAAAGTGCCCTCCTCGCCCTTAACAATATCAAGCTCAAGACTGCATTCGCTCGTGGGTCTCTTAGGTGATGGTGTTTCTCAGCACGATTTTTTTCAGTTTAGCACGCGTATTATGCTTCAGCACATATACCAGAGTCGCATGCTGCACTTTCTCTGTTGTGTACCCCAGTTTTCAACAATTTACGCATGCGCACGCGCCATGGTCGTAATTACCGTAAGGTATATTGTGCGTGGGCATGGCCTGAAGCGCGCGTAGTTAACAGTATACTGCTCACCGTGAAGCCGCGAAAGAGTCGTGGTCCATCGATGTTGGTTGAGAGCGGCAGCAGGTCGTCCATTATAAGAGCCAGAGCGAGGTTAACTGTCACTGACAGCAGCATGACCAGCAGTACCGACGCTAGGCTAGGCACGTCCGGGGCTAACATCGCGTTCAGCTGGTCCCACTGCATGCCCACAACTGCGCATAACGAAAGACCGAGCCTTTGTTTACAAGAGGTTCTCACGCACCCTATCACGCCGGGCATATAATTAGCGAAGCCAGCCGTGCCGATGACAAAGTGAACTTACGAACTGAGTGCTTCGTGAATTCGGCCCCTGATTCCTGGGCAAGGGAGCTGCTGTGTGCTTTGTCGGTATTCAATAGAAAAACAAATGCTGTGGTGTACAAATGTATGTGTGAACATAGCAGCATCTGCACATGCTGCACTAGTTTGTACAACCACATTTTGTAGTTTTCTTCATACAATAGGTGATTAATAAATGAGCAAGTAGGGAAACAACACCACACAAGAAGTAATTAGGTATTAGAACTCATGAACTAACCCTAAAGGTATTACTCTTGCACAGTAATACTAAAAATATGTTTCTCGCACAGCTTAGCCATAAAACAATTTCTTAGGGCTACATCACCCATTCTTCAGAAAAAAATCTAAAGGTATCTCCTCTAAAGAGAAGTATTCCTTAGAGAGAAATTCTATCTTTAGAAATTGTATATGGAGATTCCAGAGTCTCTAAAGATATTTGTAGAGGAGATCCGAGAATAGCCGAGAAGATATACTTGGATCGTGGTTTTTCTTTGTCTCCGTTGGCAGAGCAGTTGACAGAAAACCATTTTATGGTTTTAAGTAAAAGCGCTTATCTTTAATGAAGCCACATTCAAGACACCGCAGTATTCGTTTCATTTTATAACAGCACAAAGCGATCGTTAAAATTAAATCATAGATGATCAAGTGCGTTCGAACAGTTTGAAGCACGTGGTGTTCGCAGCATGCATTTCCCGGTAATTATTACGGTTGCAAAAACTTAAATTTAAGGAAAGCGTCAGCTGTAGCACACGAAGCAGGTAGTTAGGTCAATACACTTTCATGTTTAGAAGCATAACCCGCCTAGCAACTGATTTCATTTGTGTTGTGGCCTCGTTACGCATAGTTAACACTCCCGAAGAGGAGCGCCAAGGCGATGAGCGGTGACGATAACAGCTACGTCGATGTGCAAAAAGGTCTCCTGCTCACGCAAGACAAGACTGAGCATTGCCTGACTAAAGCAAGACGCCTCACCCACATTTGACTGCACCAGGTTTAACTTTAAGAATCTCTCTAAAGTAGAAACACAAACCTCAGTCTTCACGACAGCAATAACAAAGCAGTTGTCGACATCATTTCGAAGAAATAATGTTATGGTACAATGCACCTAATTGGTAACTGACTCCTGAAGTTTTACGTTCCTAAGCCACTATGTGATTATGAGGCAAATGGTAAAGGACTGCTCCGTAGTAATTTTCACCACGTGGGGCACCTAAATTTAAGCTTACGGATGTTCTTGAGCAGTGTACTTGATTGGGCTGGTTGGTGCATAGTAGATGAATAAAACAGCGCGTAAGACGGGACGAGATGAAAACGCCGACACGCTTGCTCTTCGGGCTCCTCAGAATGCGACCGCCGTGGCCTTTGATGGAAACTGCCTCAATTCCCGTACTTAGCAGTACGACACCTTACCTGACAAGCTGACACGGCGGATGCACTATTTATTTGTCTAACTGTCAATCATTTCCTGTAGTGCATTGCTCACTCATTGAACGCTATGTCATGTAGGTCTATTGGATCGGGTAATCCGACAGCTTCACTGGCCAACCCCTTCACACCACAGATTGGGGCGCACTCTTGCCATATTAAGTGCGGAGCACTTCAGGGGCTCGGGCTGTCGCATGCTGTCGTATGCTAACGTCGTCTCGTGTAAATTGGTGTAACGCGAAACCACGTATAGCATAGCCATCTGTAGCATATTAGGCGCGCGCCCGCGCCAAGGAGAAGTCATGTTTCTCTTGTTCTTCGAGCGAGCGTCTTGATGATGATAAGTGCGGAACACTTTAAGGGCCCGGGCTTTCGTATGCTGTCATACGCGGTCGTCGCTTGGCGCAACGCAGGCCAAATCACGTATAAAAGTAGAAAAAGAGAGGAAGCAAGCGAAAAATAGACATAGAAGGAAACAGAAAAAATATGAAGAAAAATAGAAATAAATAGAAATAAATAAAGAAAAAAAGACCAAAAAAACATGGGAAATACAAAAAGAAAGAAAGAGAGGAGGAAAGAAAAAAAAACTGAAGAGAAACAAAGACGGCTGCCCAGCTCCGCACTTCCTTCACGCTTGACACCCCTACTGGGAAGCTGCCTTAATTTTCTTTTTTTCCATATTTACATTACGGCGCTTCTTATTTTGCATACACTAACAATGAACCTGTTACAGTACTTCATACACCACTTTGTTCGCCTTTTCACTATACGCGCACTGTTTAACAAACGGGGTACGCAGTTGAGTTACGCTGCTGAAGTAGCAGTAAGAACTCCCTGAGTCACTGCTGTCTTTGCAAGTCCCTTTGACGTAACATTATCTCGGCTGTCGTTTTTTGCTCAACGAATCCTTACCTCTTCAAACGTCTGTGTTCAACTGGGCGTCTGTATCCTGCTGGGCTCCGACGTCTGTCTTGTTACTCAGTGTTTATTTTCTTAGTCTTTTTATTTCGGCATCTTATTGTAAATTTCATGTTTTCTTAAAAGAAATATCACTTGATGCAGTTCCTTTCCCCGGACACTTAGCTCCCCCTTGTGCAACAGCCAGAAACGATAATAGGCTTTGGTGAAAATAGCAATAGGTTGTAAATGATAATCACGATTATCATAGGATGATAGCGCAGTTCAGGTGGGACATGTGTTAGCGGGCACATTTTGTTGCTGGTTGGGCTTGCTGTTTCTTTGTGGTATACTCTAAACACTAAAAGCTTGAGAACTGAATGCCCGGATCTTGGGCTTCTCAGTTTCCTTGGGTTTGCTTATGCGCGCAGGGGACATCTTAGAATAGGGTTTCTCCTTCGTAAACACAAATGTGAGATAATCGCGCTGGGATCTTTAGGTGTTCAATGCAAAATAGCTTTTTTTATTTCAACGCTGTTCTCAAAATATAGACGCCTGAAAGCTAACCCAAATAGTGGTTGGCATATGACTCATGTGCAGTGGTGACAGCACAAAGCGATTGCCTGCACAAAGTTGCAGGTGGTCTTAAGTTATCCACTATTTCATCCCTATTCTTCTTTCTGTACCTTAAGTGGAAGTACATATGCGCGCGTGTAACATATAGGTGCTTAAGGATTCGAACAGGAAACATCCATCAAGCAGTGTTTTACAGCGAAAGCTGTTATGAGGTCACAACAGCAGCCGTTTTTGGCACCGTAGTTGTCTGCCGCTGCCGCCGGGGCCCGTAACCGTTATCGCGTGAAATAAGGAAAAAAATACGAAATAAGAAAAAAATATTCAGGATGGAACGGGGTTTGACCTGGGCCCTTCTGCGTGGAAGTTCAGTATTCTACCACAGAGGTGCTTGAAACTCCTTTGCAAAAAAGACCCTATACATTCTTCATGTCGGGAAAAAATCGCATTAAAATATGTGATATAGCGTTGTAGAAGAGTAAAATAACAACCAGCTGTCACACAACGCGAATTCTGGAACCAGGCGTCACACAATGAGAATTGCACAACAAGTGGGTCGTTGAATGCTTCCAACTCATTACAAAGGGCTCAGCCATAATTCCTCATCATCATCAGGCACAGCATCAGCAAAGTGCACATAATGCCTTACAGGTGTTTAACGGCTACCACAGTTCTCTGCAGAATGACAAAAAATGGCATATTGCATGATTCCTTACTTCACAAAAATTAGGATGATTTATAGCGTAGTGGGTACCTTGCAAGTGTACTGGTACTCGTTGCCAATTAAGGAAGCTCATAAGGTCCCTATGATCCATTTCCTCAGGGCCTCAATAAAGTTGTTTCTACCTCTCTCTCTCTCTCTTTCTCACGTTGACATATGTTATATAGCGTGGTGGGAGAGTTAAATAACGACCGGGCTTCACACAATGGGAATTACGTAACTAATGAGTCGTTTAACGCTTCCAACCCATTACAAAGGGATCGGCCATAATTATTCATCGTCATCAGCTGGCGCATCAACAAAGTGCACATGATACACTCCATGTGTGTAGCGGGTACCTCGCTTCTCCGCAGAATGAGGAATAATGGCGTAGTGTATACTTAACAACTTCACAAAAATTATTATTTATGGCGTAGTGGGTACTTTGCAAGTGTACTTGTATTAGTAGCCCCAAGAGAGTTTATAACGGACTCTAGAAATGCCGCTCTTTCAGCTTTCGATGTGACTGTCCTGTAGCAATGTGACTGTCTAGCGATGTGATGTTTCGATGTGACTAACTGTAGCGGAATTCTGGACCACGTAGGAAGCTGCGCTTACAGATGCTACGTACAGCTGTCACCAGAAGAATAAACACGCTTATGGGAAGCTCGCAAATTATGTTTGATGGGGGTAGAAAGACGACGACATTGTAGGGTGTGATTATCCGGTGACCACACAGCTAGCCGGCCCTTAAAAGCAGCCTTACAGCATGACGAAATCTGGTTTGCTGCATGTATATATAGGCGCCGGACTAGCTAACAAAAGAAAAGTGCGGTTCGGCAGATATTCTGCATTTACGGGCTAAGCGGTACACAAAACTACCCTTCGTTATAGCTTGGCGGCTAAGTTGGTGCGCTGTTACACTATGGGACACTCTTTCGCATCCTAATTACGGCGTAGCATTAAAGGGAGAGCGAAATGCATAAGCACGCCTGTGCTTAGATTTAGGTGCACCCTAAAAACCCGAGGTGTTCAGTATTGAACCAGAGTCAATACACTGAGGCTTGCTTCAGAATGGTATTGTGGTTCTTCTTTGCAAGGGCAAATAGGGTAGTCGCACTTACGTAACATTCCAACGTAACGTTATATATGCTTAAACTGCCATATCCCTGTGTACTCCAGGAAAGAGACTTTACAGCTTTTCCAACCTCTACCAATCATGAAGACGGCACTTTGTCGCACAGCCTTCGACGACGAAAGCTCACTAGATTAGGAGCGGATATCGAAGCGGCGCACTTTCAAAGCATTAGAAACCGCGAGGTATTTCTAGCAAGTGACGAACGCGCCGAATCGCTGAAGCAGCTTTCTGTAGGACTTCGGCATGACCAATGTATTCGTGTGGTCGAGGCCTAACTGTAAATATTGGATAGGAGCCCCAAACTTATCGGTAGAACATTCAGCTGCTACAGTGCGAGCCTTGCAAAGCTTCTTTCCCGACAGTGCTCCCCCCCCCCTTTTTTTTCTCTCATGCAGCAAATAAAATTGGCTCTAAATGCCTTGAAGCAGGCCAAGTGTGCTTCGCATTATAAATAAAATGCATGTGTGTGTTTGTGTGTGCCTAGGCAACATAGTGTCCAACTCGTCTTACTGTCTCGTTCGAAGGTGAGGATGATGTCCATGGCCAGCTGCAGAGCAGTGTTCGGCAGCACGCAGCAGAGGAGGCGAACGGCGAAGGTCATCTCGACGAAAAGAAGGTACGGCAGGAAGGAGACGAGCACCGCGAAGCATGTGGCCAGCACAACAAGCGTCTCCGAAGTGAAGAACGTGGTGACGAGCGTCACGAACGTGAGCATCTGCAGCGCGTACGCGTAGAGCAGCGCGAGCAATACGGTGGGGTCCGTGTACTGCAGGTACGAGAAGCCGAACTGGTCCGGCACGCTGGTCACCACAAAGAGCAGCCCACAGCAGGAGGCCAGCATGGGCCCTAGGCCGCGCAGCAGCACCTGTGATCATAGTGTGCGCAGGATTCTCCTTTAGGGAGGGAAAAATTCAGTGAAAAGTTTTATCGCAGTCACCCCCCCCCCCCTCGTCGCCTCACAATGGACGAAACAAATTCAAAACGAAGCGATGACGTGCGTCTCATAAAAATGACGTGCATCACACTTGGTCCCTGGTTATCTGGGAAAAATGATGGGACGGAAAAAATGATGGAAAAAACGCATCAAGGGTCATCGACCGTCGTTATCATCAAAAACCTGCGTGGTCATAAGCCTGCTCTTTAACCAATGACGGGACAGGTCTGATTTAGTAAAGGTATGGGGCAGACCCTTAAGGGGGTCTGCCCCATACTTTGACATAAAATGGCAATTTAGCTGTTGTTTCTTGGGACAGACGCCTGGGGAGCTGTTCTCGATGTTCCATCTAATTGACTGTCCATTTCGGTAGACGCTGATTGCATGGAGCTCGGCATGTAGCGTGCCCCCTATTTCTGGCTCTTCTTCCCCTGCGTCATTTTGACATCACGGAGCTTTCGCAACTCTCGACGCAAGTCAGAGGGACGGAATGCGCTTCAGCACAACGAACGCAGCCTCCAGAGATCCGCTTTTGGCCGCGCGAATCTCGGAGGCCGTACATGAAACTCTGTTTCTGAGATCGCTTTCGCCCTCGAATTAGGTTTAATGTGGCCGCCCGTCTAATGCACCTGTGAAGGCCGGTACACATACCCTGCATCGTTCTGAAGCATCTGGGACACGCTCATACGCAAGGACAGACTTGTCAAGTTTGTTGAAGCGTTCTGTTACTGTACTGTAACTGTAACGTTACTGTTCTAATACTGTAATGGGGCGCCAAGTGCACATGTTTATTAGATGGATGCATCGAGAATAGGTCTCCTGATTTTTCGCTGCATAAGTCTCATGAAGCTTCCGCATCAAAGCATTCTGAGGTGTTAAACGTGTCAATCATCTAACCTCGAACCAGTAAACGAAACCAGTCTGGCCCATGATGCGCCGGAACTCGCGCAGTCGCAGACGCTTGTCGCGAACTGTATCCGCGGCGTAGTTGAGTAGCAGCCACACGACGCCCAGCTCGAACGCGAGAGCGCTGAAGTCCCGGTGCATCACGACGATGGGCTTCCGGGCGGTGCTGAAGGAGCGCGTTCGCCAGGGGTAACGCGGCTCCGGCCTGCCCAGCGCACGCGCCGTGAGACGTAGGTGGCTGTCACCCAGCAAGCACAGCAGTGGTAGCACGTAGTCTCGTCGCAGCGGGTAGTAGCCACGCCGGTCGTCGCGGTCGTCGAGCAGGTACATCCGGCTCGTGTTGTAACGAAGTGTGTAACGCAGATCCTCCGGAGGCTTATCATCCTGCACAGTGGTATTGAAACAAGGCATAGGTTCACGATTGGATGGCGGCTTGAAGAGGTGAAATATCCTTCAACAGGTTGTGTCACTGCAGCCAACGTTTCGACAAGCGGTCTTGTCTTCTTCACGACAACAGTTGACGCTTGAAGAAGAAACGACCATTCGTCGAAACGTTGACTCGAGCGCATCCCCCGGTTCAAGGATTTTTCACCTCCGCTGTAGTAGTAGGATGCTTAAGACGCACCCTAGAACGCATTCACTAAGTTACTGCCGATTGCCACATTTTTTTTTCTTCCCGAAGTGTCACGATATTTCTTTTATGGTTATAATACACTTGGCTAAAGAAATACTGACATTCCACAATGTCGGACCATATTAAGGGTCGCATGACTTCTTCCTGTTGGTTTGTCAAAGTCGATTTGAATGCCGCACAAATCGCGAGCAGAACAAAATTCATTGTGGTTATAGTGCCTTCTTCATTTAACATTAAAATTTCGCCTAACTAATAAATATACTTTTCTGTATCCCGCGTAGTGTAACTGCTCTACGGACTTATGCATTTAACATGCGCCGATTCTCACAGGCATTGCGATTATCTGTGATGAAAGCAACTGCACCCTGGGGAGAGATGGATGCGCTGTTATGTTGCTCGTTTAAGCGTAGCTAATTGGCAGCCATTAAGAGTGTAGGGGGAACATCATGTATAATACACGAAGCACTGCAATGTTAACAACGACGGCAGACAAGAACGACACAGGCGAAGCGCGTGTAACAACTGATTTAATGAAACGAAAAGACAAAAAGGGGTGTGCACTGCTATAAAAGGAGAGACCATTGTGTGTTTTATGTTTATGTCCTTGCCTACCCGTTTTTGCCTTTTCGTTTTATTAAATTAGTTAGATGCGCTTCGTCTGTGTCGTTCTTGTATGCCGTCGTTATGAACTTTGTAGCAGTGCCTATTTGATCCATTACAAGTGAACTGGGACTTCGTCACTTGGCCCATGGAGGTCGCAGGCGTGCGGCCTCCACACACGCACACGCACGCACACACACACGCGCACACACACGCACACACAGACACACGCTCGCATGCACACACACACAGTTCAATATTTTCTCATTTCACCCGTGGACATATACGGGGACTACACATCAATCAGGATACGTCGGTTATGAAAAGTTGAATAATGCAACAATCAAAATAACAAGCACTCTATTATACGATATCAGTCGAGCAAAAAATAGTGTAAAAGAGAAATATCGTATCTGCTGCCATTTTAGCTGCGACTAACAGAAATGGGGCGGCCGACGAACTGGGGTTCTTTAACGTGCACCTAAATATAATTACGCAGGCGTTCCTTGTATTTCGCTCCATCTGGGTTTTATTCCGTTGTTTACCCTTTTATGAACCAAGAATCACCACGTCACTGCGAGACTACCGCATTTCCAGATGTGCCCGAGAGCTTCCACAACGTGTCGCCTTGGATATTGGGCACTCTACACTGTAAAAATAGTTGTAAATTTACAGATAAAATACATGAGATTTCTGTACCGCGAAAGAAACTTTCTGTAAATGTGCCATGAAGGAAATCTGTTAAAAAGAGAAACCGAAGTTTCCTGTTATTCGTGACCTTCAGCGAAACAAAGGGCTCATTAGTGAACCTCCACAGTTTTAAATACTTCAAAGACTACAAATGTCCATGAAATAACATTTCATGTTTTTCTGGTTTCTCGCACAATGCTATTTTGATTGATTAATATTCAGAGCCTTTTCTGCGGTTCTACGTTCATGCCTCGCGGGCCCCTACATTTACAAGATGGCTACCGCTCACGTCGAAGCGCGGCTACGCATAGCTGTAGTGTAAAGCGCGGCTACGGCACCCTCCTGCTCCTGCTTTTTGTGCGTCTGTCATTGAAAGGTGGGTGGTTTGCTTCTCACTAGACTTCTTTAAAACAAGAGCTCGTTCATATGCCTGCCCGCTTTCGAAATTCGATCTCGCGTAGTTTCTAATTCAGCGTTGCGTCGGCAGCGCGCGCGACCACAACGTTGTGCGAGAGCCGGAATTCCTTCCATGCTTCGGTAGAAATACTGAAGAGGCCTTGTAAGTGGATGCTTGAGGGAACGCCTGCTGTTGTACCACATTTATTTCTTTGCTGGTAGCGGCAGCGTACGTCAAGGTATGCGAATTTTACTTGGACGGTTGCAGAGCGCATATTTGAGCGTTCGCAGCGCACTTCATGTGCGTTTTCTGCAGACAGCCATTAACGAGGTTTCGCTGTACAGAATAATGAGAGGTATTTGTTTGCCTTACCAGCTTTGTTTCTTTATTACGTCAAACCTGTGTATTCTGTGTTTCTGCACCTATTTATTTTTATGCTTGGCCCGACTTTCTCTAAAAACTAATGAAGTGCGTGTAACTAACTCAGCTAACCGAGCGACGTTGCAGAGCATATAATTATTTCTTTTTTTAATAAAAGTGCAAACGTTTCCTTTTTTTGTGTGTTTATCTGCGTGTAATAGGTAGATTTCTCCTGCATAGTGAACATGGCCCTGAGCAATGATGTTGTGGCTCGATGTACGGCGTTTAGTGTTTTGTAGTGATCAATATATGATAAGTTCTGCTTGGTTGTATAATGCTGTGTATCTTGAACATTGCTGGTGGGAATGTGCGAACGCATAGCTTCTTGGCGTAGTATCATTGGATGACCTTCCTTACGAAGCTTTAAGTTCCTGGCGGGCAATAGATAACCTAGGTAAACCTAGTTTACCGAATGGACGTGTGGGGCACATCCACTCGGTAAACTGATACCTCGAGTGACTAGCCAATGGGGCACGGGCTTGACGTGTACACGCACTACCTTGCGTCATCGCATTCCGCCTGCTTTGCGGTGGAGCACGTCTTCTCTTCGGTAGGAGAAATTCGGCGCGTTTCGGATTGGCGTGTTCTCTGCTGAAGCTCATGTTAGATACGCGGTTGCTATCCGTGGTTTACACACTACGGCGTGAAGCCGTGAACACCTCTGGAAAGTAGGCTCAAGTGCGCTCGTAGTACAGGCGGTTAACCGTGGCACATGTCACATGTGATCTTTCAGTGACCACCAACGCCTACGCCACTGTTCTAGCCGTGCGTAAAGGCTTATTATGGACATCGATCGTGACTACCTTTGAATTATCCCTGTTTCCGGACAGGCGGACTTTGTATTTAGTGGCGTATTGAAGGGCGAATGAATCTTTCGTTGGCTCTCGCCCGTTTTCTTCACCAATGCTTGGCGGCAGTAGTTAGACTTCCATCGTTGAACAAAAGTACCGACACAAATTTTGAATGACGCAACCAAGTGACGGGATGTGTTCGTCCCTGAACGCAAAGTTTTTTAGCTCTTTGAGGCGCACGTTCTGTCGCGCGTGAGGTTTAGGGCGTCCGAAAAAAAAAAGACATGCGCACGTTTTCGTCGACAGCTTTAGAAGGACATCCGTTCTATACCTCCGCCCTATGGACATGTAGGCAGGCAACAGAAAGAGCCGCTTGGCAGATAACAGCGGCTCCCCAACTGCTCAGACGACTGGCATATGACGAAATGGTCTGTGTGTTTTGCCAGCTATGCTACCGCGACAGATGGGCTTTGTTCATTTGACGGCGCTGTTCCCTGCCAAATGACGCCATGCGAGACAAACTGTAGGTACGCTAGTATTACCACTGACAAAATAACATCTACTCCTTTAAGCGCATCACTCCTTGAATGAAGCGAATTGCTCATCAGAAATGCTCTGCGATTTATAAACATTCCCAATATTCAATAGATTTTGAACATATATATTGTGTTGCTCTTTTGCGGAGAAGCAAATTTCATGCTATATTAGTTTACAGCACGTAATAGGCAGGAATTGGCGTACCACGGTGGGGGTTCAACCCCCCCCCTCCATTATTTGTTAGATTTTGCATGTGTATATATGCACGCACGAACATACATAAAGAGCGGGTGAAGCCCCCCCCCCCCCCCCCCCGAAAAGAATTTCTGGTTACGGCCCTGCAGAAAATAAAAGCCAATTGACCCTCTGCTTTTCATAAAACGAAGGACATTTTGCTCCATCTCAGGTGGCAAGTTTTCCCAGATTGATACAGATCATTGGACAAATTTCTCCACCACGTGCCCTTTATAAATGGATTCCTAGTAACGAAAAAGTGTGACAGAAATCGCAACTTGGTGGCTCGCTAGCCCAAATAATGAAATAGTCGACGCGAAGCAACCGTCATTGCGAACGTCATTGCGCATGCATTGTTGATTTCTTGCGTAAACACTTTCTGCAATGGAGGTTCACTGAGCGCGCCCACGGGCTCAGGTGTTATTCGTCTGCATGCTTAGTCTCACGTCCGTACAAATGCGCATGCCTTTAAAGGCTTTTTGAAATAATTAGGAATATGTTTAAATTAGGTATAGCATTTATTGTTAAATATTCATTCTCTCTGAATTGGCAAAAATGATTGTTACAGACAGGCATTAGCTTCCTTTCCTTTCTTTTTAGAGCTTTACAGAAGTGCTTACCGTTATAACATACTTTTATATTTCTTTCGGTAATTGCAGTTCTTTTATTTATTTCAGCGATTTGTCTGCAGTCTCTGTGGTACCACCAAGACGACTATGCCACGTTTCATGAAGTATGCCACACTGCACAAAAACATGAATGCATTCTGCATGAAGTGCCCATAGAACAGTACAGAAAAGTGTCCCGAGAGTTCCTTCTCTGAGCTAGTGCTACGAGATACCGAGGACGAAAATAGGACTGTAAAGAAAACGAAGTCCAAAAGGATTTACATGGTTGTGTGTCATGGAAGCCCAAATTACCGGCGCTAAGACACAACTAATGGACCACACTAAGTTGGCACTGATGCTATAGTGCCCTAAGGTGGTGCTGCATCTCGAGCTACCAGAAGGTAAGAGGATTATTTGACAGTGGCCTGCTCCTCAAATTGTTCGCTGCTTTAAAATACCTTCTACTATTGAGAGCATTTATTTATTTTTATTTTATATCACATCTACAATGTCTGTAGTTCAATAAAAAATATTGTCTAACTTTTTAATTGTCTTCGTATGCTTGTTTGAACTTCAGGGTACAGGTGTTTTAATGGCTACTTATCGCATAATTAACTTCATAACTTTTAATATTGCAGGCCAGTACAAGTGAACAAAACGTCGGAGACGTGCCGTGCTCCCATAGGTACCTTATTGCCGAAGGTATTGTTAGGTATACTTGCAATATATTGCTAAATATTTCTAAACAGGAAATAGTTTGTTCCAGGAGAGAACTTTCTGACTGCCGGGGCATTTACCATCTGTATTGATACCCATGCTGTGATCTAATCCACCACACGGTGCCAGGCATTCAAGCTGATGTTTTTTACACACTTCGCTTTTACTGTTGAATACCGCAAGGAGGTCGGCCTAACCCTGGAGTACACACAAAGGCAAAACTTAATGTGATTTTTCTGACTTTTTCAACAAGATTCATGCAACTAACTTAGATAAAGCCACATTAGTTAGTACAAAAGTAGACAAGGACTGGGGAACTTCCAATATTTGATACAACACTCCCATTTGGCTAAGTCAATGAGGGTTCTGATAGAGGGTATGACTAAATGGAAATGTTCAGCTTAAGCGTAAAACTGTCTACGGGAATCCTGAGCGGTCATGAAAGATTTTAAATAATAACGTTAGTATATGGAACGGTTGACGTGTGAAGTAATTTTAATCACTGTTTAATGAGGATTTCGAAGGGGCACCAAGTAACATGAAAATTTTCATTCTTTTAAATAAGAGCTAGCACTTTTTTATGCAGTTCTGCTGCCGAAGCAAGGTGTGGGCCCGGGCTAGTTGGTATACCATAATTGTTAGCACAACGCAGAAAGAGAAACAGTAAACAAAGGACCGACGAGGATTGGTGCAGTCAAGCGAGAATTCCCTGTAAGCAAAACGTCTATAAGTTTATTTGGCGTCTATAGCTACACACGACTTTTTCATATCTCTTACTGTTTGCAGTGGAGAACATGTGCACGCATGCGCTTTAGGATGAGTATGTTCTTTCCCTGATTGTCTGGGCAATGCCATAAAATCCATGGCGAAAATTGTGCCCTTGATGTCCCATCATCCACTTTGTCCGGGTCTATCGCGCTACAATGGTTTCAGTGTAATTTTTAGCAGATCTAAATTGTGAAACCCATAGTGCCTACCATGCAATCATGCGTGTGCACTTAAAAAAAATCGGATAGTTCAGCGGTGTTCTCTGGTCCCAGCAAGCACATGCATTGCTTAATAACACCTTTGTTTTGTTTAATAGCATGGTAGCTTTGTTTTGACTTTGGGCTATGCGCGCGCAATGTCGCAAAGCTCATACATGGTGGAAGCTGTTGAAGATGAGGACATTCAGCGGCACTCCGCAAGTTCACATAAAACTCGCTTGTTACATTCCGATGGACAAACGATCAGTTGCTGGCCAATTTTTCGGCGACAAAATTATTATCACGTGAGCGTGGTGGTGTTGCTCGCGGAGGTACGTAATAAGGGACGGGTTGAGAAAACGTTTCGGCTTAATACACGGGGTCTTGGGCCGCGGTTTCATTGTGAACGATGAACCTAATGACAGGAATTGTGGCTTTTACTCTTATGCAAAATAAGCACTGGATTTGCGCATTCATCAAGAAAAAGAAAATGCATTGATGTAATAGTAATTTGTTTATTTTTTCTTGATACTCTCAATGATTGGGCATTCGGTTAATTCAGACGTTTTTACCGGACCCGTGAAATTCGAATTAATGAGCTTTTACTGTATTTGGGCGAGTGTTTAAAAACACATGAACCTTCCTCTATGAGGAGCATTATTTCCTTTAAAGTCCTTACACTGCAATAAATGACATTGTATGAACCATATTGCAATTTTATAGAAATGAATCTCCGTCTGGATCATGAGGTTATTTTTTTAACTGATTCCACACAAACCTTAAAGAGGCAATGCGAGGGTTTTTTGAGCGCTCTACCAACATAATCAATGCTGTTCTCAGTGTGGCCCATTATGTTCAGCATAGTCATGCAACATCCTGGTGCACTAAAAGTATCATTATTCGTTTTCAGGGCAACCGCAGCACTCAACCCTGACAGAGGGAGCAAGGTTGAGAAGTCAAGGAAGCAGCACCGCCTCACACCACAAATGACCAACTTAAGCAAAGCTCTGCGAGACTATGAATGCTAAGTGTTACAACAAAAAATTTGCAGTGTCATTATGAATATACCGTATTTACTAGAATTTAAGCCGATGTTTTTTTTTTCTTCGAAAAAACGATCTGCGAAAGTGGGGGGTGGGGGCGGGGGTCGGCTTAGATTCGAGTACAATGATTAAGTTTTTTTTTTCTGGCCTTGCGAATTTCACGGGTCGGCTTATAATCAGGGCCAGCTTAGATTCGAGTAAATACGGTATATCTACACATTTTCCAAACCAGTTTGAATCTGCGGTGACAACATGTACGCAGTTTTCGTTATTCTGAAGCTGTTTACATGCAGCATTTCCTGTGCTTAAATAAAGATTCGTTTCTTTTACAATGAAAGGAGAATCTACTGAAACGTGCCTGTTTTTTGCGTTATTTACTAGAGTGCTGGAAGCAACACCTCGCCGGTGTAGCTCCAAGAAGTTCATTATGTCCACTGCGGTAGTACAGTGGCTCCGGTGCTCGGCTGCTTACCCGAAAGTCGCGGGTCCGACCCCGGCCGCGGCGGTCGCATTTCGACGGAGGCGAAATGGTAGAGGCCCATGTACTGTGCGATGTCAGTGCACGTTACAAATACCAGATTGTCGAAATTTCCGAAGCGCTCCACTACGATGGGCCTCATAATCATATCGTGGTTTTGGGTCGTAAAACCCCAGATATTATTAGATGCGAAGTATCTTAAGGCGCAGCTCAATCCGGTGGTGGTGGTGTGCGGCGTGACCACCCTTACTGCGCATGCGCATACCCTCTCCACACACATCCTCTCCGCTCACCCTTTCCCCTCCCCTCTCCACTTTCCCTTTCCCTTCCCCTCTCCACTTTCCCTCTCCCCCTCTCCCCTCCCCCTTTCCACTCTTCCTCTGAAACGCGGGCTAGACATGCCGAAATTCTCTCCTGCGCAACGCCGCGATGAGCTCGAGCGCATGCGCGTCCCCTCCGCTTCTCTCTCCTCTCCCACGCTGCCCCCCTCTCGCCCGCCTGTCGACCGCGTTCCCCGCTCGCCCTGTGAGAATTAACGGCCAGGCTAGATGGAAGATACGACGCGCGTAGCGTCCCTCTTCGCGTTCCACGACGCGAGGTTGATAGCATGCCCAACGAACGCCAACGGAACGCGATCGTGCAAGTGCTCCGGCTTCGCATCGCCTCATGGTCCCCTTTAGCGGGAGATGGTGTAATTTTTTAAAAAAATTGGAATATATTTGGATTATGCAAACGCAATATAATGGTATTTTTGCCATTGCATTTGGCTGAACAAAATATTTTTGCGCATCGCTTGTACAAGTGACGTAACTACTTTTTAATATGAGGAATGCTTTTCTATGACAATATATATAAGCTGATCTTTATGCATGAAAATTATGTTCCCGATTTAAAATGCAGTAATGAAATAGCAGGAAGGCAGTAACAGAAAACACAGCCTTTGTGACTCGATATCCGAACTTGTACTTATAGATAACGTTTCTGTAAACGAAAACGGACACTATTAGCGAAATAACAAATAAATGAAAACAGAAAACAGATTTTTTCAGTGTCTGAAAACTGAAACATTTTTTTAAACATAAAATTTCTGTACTGTAAAAGAGAAAATAACAGTAAAATAACAGAAAGAAGGCAAACAGAAAACCAAGTATTTTTCTCTAACGCAAAACTGAACATTGTGTTTATGCAGAAAACTTCTGTAAAGTAAAAAGAAAAAAAATCTGTTAAAACACAGAAAACTTCAAAATAGAAAACATAGCTTTACAGAAATTTTGTGGCAAGAGAGCTGCCTGACAATTTCTGTTTTTTTCACAAAATATTTTTTACAGTGTAGTTGGGCTCAGATTTGCGATTTTTAAATGCACCGATCACGCCTTCTCAAAATGTTCTCCTTATAACAACCTAAATGGTTTCATAGGATGCCTCCATTGTCTCATTTTAGATCGTGTTTCTGACGTGCTACGATTACAACTGATTTTATTAGCTTAAACACAATTTCCCTGAGGCACTCAAGCATTGCCAACTCGCACAACTTGCTTGATGGGCGGCTATAATGAGGGCCGCCGCGGAGGCCTAGTGGTTACGGTGCTCAGCTGCTGATCCGAAAGACAGGGGTTCAATCAAGGCCGTGGAGCTCGAATTTCAATTGAAGCGAAATTGGACGGCTGTGAGGGAGAAATGCTAGGAACCGGGTACTGCACGAATGCAGTGCCCGTTAAGGAACCCCGGGCAGTGGAAATTATCTGGAGCCCTCCACTAAGCTGTCTGCCTTAGGCTGAGTCACCTTGGGACTCTAAACCCCATACACCAACCAACCAAGCAACGCACTGTAATCATCTTTGAATCACAAACAGGTGATTCAATGACCGTGTGAAAACGTAAATGCTATCCGCAAAAGAAAGAAAGAAAGAAATGAGTTGAGGCATCTTACTGTTTTGCGGAGGTTGTCGAACACGATGACTAGGTCGAATGCGTCCGAATCGTTGGCTCTGGTGCGAGCGAATTCGGTGACTGACTGCGGATCTTGGAAGCCCACGAGGCCCTCGACGGGGCTGTACTCGCGAAAGGTGGCCTCCATGAGGCGCATCGAGTAGGGTGCGTGTGGCGCGTACGCAACCCGTCGGAAGATCAGCTGCTTGTCGACCACCGTGCACGGCCAGTCTACCAGCTGGATGCTGCTGAGCGGCACATCGCGGAGCCGGTCGGCGAACGGTGGACCCGTGGTCAGCAGGAGCACAAGGCAGAACAGAGGTCCGAGCAGGCACTCGGACAGCGATAGCCAGCCTTGGCGAAGCATGGCGCGCACGCACAGCTCCTTCCACACGACCGTCACCAGCTGACTGAGTGTGCCCATGTCTGCCTGCTCTACGGGACAAACGTGTTGAAGGAGTACTGACACGAATGTTAGACATTTTCGAGTTCTTGCTCTAAATAAAAATACTTGTGTCGAGAAACCTCAAACGAGTATTGTGGTGGCTGGGAATGCATCGAATGTATTTTAATTACCGCTATCGAGGGGGTGGCTTCTCAGTGACCTTTCATAGCAGTGTGACGTCACGCGACTAAAGAAACTTGCGACGCACCAGCGGCAAATCCATCTGCTCATGGTGCACATAAACAACGATGATTGAATTGTCGTCCAGTGACCCTGACAGTGATTTCCGCGATTTAGGCTGCATGCAGGACGCAGAGTTCGCAAACCCGGGAGAACTGTGTTGACTCGTCGGGATAATGTATATTGCAGTGAGGCTAGCTTGCAGATGCTCAGCGACGAACACGTCAAATTAAAACATTGTATACGTGTTATCCGACTCCGATGTGTGGAGAGCGTTTACACCGCATACCAAGGAAACGAAAAATGTCCCTTTTGCGATGTCTCAAGATCGTGCCAGTACACCTTCGAGAGCTACGGCGTTAACGGGGCACTCTGGACATGCAGAAGAGTCTTCTGCTGGGCCTGTTGGTAGATAGTTCGAAAGAAAGACGAACCCAGGCTTGAAGGACGCGCACAGAAGAGGAGAAAATAACACGAACACACACACTGGGACTGAAAACATTTGAATGGTGCACGACTTTCGAGGCTGGATTCGTCGTTCTTTCAATCTGGAAATGTTGCTTAGTAATATGAATATTGGGGCTAGTTCGTTAGGCACACTAATGCGGAAAGAGCGCGACTTCTCCAGACGGATACAAAACCAAGAAAAATGATGCGAACATATGAGCGCTTTTTTTAAACTGAAAATTTAATGCACACCTGAAGTACATAAGTCGCGGGAAAAATATAGTAACGACGGGAAAATATTGAAGCGTAACTTAAATTGCTGGCATTACTACACGTGCTCGTCTAGAAATGACGGTTAATTTTGTGACAAGCACGCAGATGGCTTATTGATACATGTTGAGCCTTCATGCGCTATCTGGTGATGCCATGCTCTCTGTGTAGTTCTTTTTGCTATCGTCCCCGTCTGAATAAACCACGCTGTTTCTTCATGACTGGGCACTCTAAAAGTATGTCTAGCTAAATTAATAGAAAACAATTCCATTGGAACACATTTTAACAAATGCAGTTCAACTGGATGCATTGGCGGGCTAGTTGGTGTGAAGACATAGTTTACACGCTTTTAGATGCTTTTTATCGCAAAAAAAAAAACAAAAAAGAAACGACGCCGCAAGACAGAAGACGTGGCAAAGCGCTACTATAGAGAAGACGGGACAGCGCTTTGTTATATCTTCTGTCTTGTGTTAAAAAAGCGCTATACACTCTAAGAAATTTTCCACAGGCGTAATTGATATCAACGCGTAATTTTCGATAATTTGCTGCCCAACAATAGTCAATAGAGCCTTTTAGCAAGTTACGGAAATACGGTACGCAAATACGGTAAGGCAGTACGGTAGCGTTCCTCCTTTCCCGCTGGTTGTGCTTTGGCCGCTCAACGACCGGGAAAGGAGGAGCGGTACCGTACTGCCTTACCGTATTTGCGTACCGTATTTCCGTAACTTGCTAAAAGACTCTACTGTGACTCACCTACGTAATATTTACTCGGGTAAGTGTCCAAACGTGGCTGTAAATATGTGTTCACATTCAGAAACATCGCATTCAGCAGTCTCCGGCTAGTTGGCCATATATTTGTCACTTCTTCCGCTGTTCAGCATTATTGAGCAAAGAAAGCTAACAATGTTTCGAAGCGAGCTCCTGCGTGCCTCGCACGCAACAAAGGAGCATTCTCGCGTACTTTTCTGCAGTTTAATCTTCTGAATGGTCGATATGGCAGCCTAAGAGATTGATAAGGCAGCGGCTTCTGCTACAAATGAGAAGCTACGTGATGCTGTATGCTAAATTAGTGAGAACTTGCTCAGAATAGTGAGAAAGTCTATATAGTTGTGCGAGTTATATTAGACTACTTTTGAGAGCGCAGTTGCCACGAACGCAACGAGCACGGGCCAACGTTTGACTAGTATTCTTGTTCACGTTCTGAAGCAGGGCTTTCTAAACACGCAATAAAATTGCAGCGAAATGAAAAATTTTCAAGAAGACTAGGCAGCTAGGTTATAACAAATGAACACAATTAGCCAGCCTGCGTATGGTGGCTATTGTCGAAATACTGTTCTTTTCTACCGGTTACATTGCGACTGATTTTTATCGCATCATTTACCTCTCCTCAATGAGCGCGCCTAGTATTAAGATTGTTGTGAAGGCAGACTGCTGCCTCTACTGGCTGTATGGCAGTGTTAATCGGCATACGTTGACTGTCATAAAATTGGGCATTTTAATTCGTCCGATTGAACAGCTTAACGAGCGAAATCGTCTATTGGCACCAGTAAAATCCTCTTACCACACTGAGCCGCAGAGATAATTCGTGGTGCCAATGTGCTGCAGCTGGTGGAACAGCACAGCATTGCGCATGTCACCCGATTAATGATTTCCTAAAATGCTGCGGTGGCTCGTTCTGGTTAAAAATGCGAGATGCCGCCAGAAACCATAGGAGAATAGGATATAGAAGCGTTGAATTACTTGCAGGGTGATAGGAGCTCCCGAATTTGTAGACGTAGATTCGTGCCAACGTCACCAATTGACGCTCTTCTTCTGCTTCGTCTTCGCGCAGGCTGCATGTGGTGCGCCACTAGCAAATAACACACGAGCTCTACGTGTATTTTTATGCAAGCGTGTCATCTGCGGGGCGATTTACTGCTTAAAAAGATTTGGGTTATTTCGGAGATTCAATACAGATAACAAAATTTATTTGAAGCGAAGCTATCACGGAGCATGTATTTAAAAGTATTCAACGGAATGTGATCCTTGCGATTGTTCTCATTATATAATCAGTCCAGTGATGAAGTCATGATTATAAGTCGCACATGGCATGCCTTGCTATGTGGTAAAGTGTGTGTGTGGGGGGGGGTCAAAATACAAACAACAGTTTACTCATGCAGATCGGTCAGTTGTTGACGCGCCAATATCAGGAATATGAAGGTCATGTTCAATTTTTTTAATGTTTTCTTTTTTCTGTTGTTCTTTCGGGGTGGGGGGGCAGGGGGAGGGGGGTGTTTAGTAGTGTTGCACTGGATATCTAAATATGCTGGTAAACAATATATGGCCCATCTCTCACAGCGCCACAGCCTTCTTCTGCGACTTCACAAATAGCGGATACTTGCGTAGTAGCAATTGCAAAGTAGATATAAGCGTTTTAAATATTAATATTATGGAAACATGAAGGGTAATTGTAAAAAATTGAGAAGATTGAAAAAAAAACGTTGAATTCGAAGTCAATTTCGTTTATGAGGTGGGGTAGACGGCCAGAGTAGCTCGAAGCTCAAGCGAACATTTCTATCCTTCTTGAAATGAACCTCTCTCTGTCTGTATCTCCATCTGTATCTCTCTCTATCCCTCTCTTTCACTTATTTAGGAGGTGTGTGCGCTTTATTGGTGTATAAGCCTATATTGTACTCGTCTAAACAGCTTATATTCCGTGATGTTATTTTGAATAACACCGAACACCAATTCCGCTCACTGGCGCTATTTCGTTGGTTTCTCTTGAGCTGAAATCGGGAAACGCCTGTGATGGAGAAATCGACACATGTATTATTTCTTTATGTATATTTACTAACAAATCCTTGCATTTACTAACATATCAAGTGCAATCAGTGCATGTATTTTTATCCGACGCAATGTAGAATGATATGAAAATATTTCTTTTTATGCACCACACCATTCACATGTGATATCAAATACTAAGGAGATTGTAGATACATGAAGTGACGTCTCAAATACGAAGACTTGATACGTCAAGCTTGTCGAGACAATAACCATAGTGGGAATCTGTCTTACATGAATAACTTAATTTTTTTCAGTTTTGAAAAGTGCTCTTGAAACAGTAATCCGCCTACTGTTTCCTTTCACTAACGTTCATTTTCTCTTTCTTCAAATGATGGATGGGGGATTTTGAAGAATATTACTTCAGTGCATTAAGCGGCTGAAAACTGATATAGAATTGAAGACATACTCCCATGGAGTGTCAGTGGCACTAAAACGTGTGTTTATAACCTAGGAAAGGGTACATAAAAAAACAGAACATTTTGGGCACAGTGAAAGATGACTTGCAGAAGGCACAAATGAAATGATTTGCTGAAAATAGAAGCGTTGCACTGTAGTGAATTTCTAAGTGTCCTTTCCAATTGAGTGACGCCAGAGCTCCCCCCGTCGACAAGGGGTACTAGTCATGAATGTCCGAAATTTCTGGACATGTTGCCTCCTGGCATGTGCTCTCGCCAATAAATAAAAAAAGGATAGAAAAAAGAAATGCCCAAGCTTATGAAGGGCTGTCCCGGAATCCACTTCCAAGCGCTGTTATTGCGACGTAGGGAACTAGCAAGCTGCGCGCTGGTCACAACAGAGACCTCTCACTCCACATACATTCAATGCATTCAATCTTTTCCTGACGTTGCAGATTGCTGGGCAATGTGCATCAATTCTGAGGTCACTTTTGGTCCCGTTTGCAGTCATTGACCTTGGAATCTTCGTCTGCATAATTCTGTGTGCAGAATCGTTGTAACGGAATGTTTAATAAAATGAAACTTAAACGCAAACTTTAACATTACGTAGGAAAATGCATCAGGGCTTAAATCTTAAAAAGCAAGTACACCTCCGAAGCCCTCTTTTTGGGAGGCGTAATTGATGACAGTACGGAACGCCTCAATTATTGTCGGTCTTATGGCGTTAAAAGAGGTCAACGTTTGTTTTTTGTTTGCATGTATAGCATTGAAAGCCCTGCGAGTTACTGGGGGTTCTTCTTTGATCAAACTGCCCCGCCACGGTGGTCTAGTGGTTATGGGGTTATGGCGCTCGACTGTTGACCCGAAGGTCGCGGGATCGAATCCCGACCACGGCGGCTGCATTTTCGATGGAGGCGAAAATGTTTGAGGCCCGTGTACTTGGCTTTAGGTGCACGTTAAAGAACCCCAGGTGGTCTAAATTTCCGGAGCCCTCCACTACGGCGTCTCTCATAATCATATCGTGGTCTTGGGACGTTAAACCCCTGATATTATTATTATTCTTTGATCAAACTGCTCGTCAGGATGGAACACAAAGAAAGAAGTGCGGCTGTTTAACCTCATTCTTTGATAGTTGTCCCGTGTTGGTTCCGTAATTGTAAGATGAACAACAGGGACGAAGAATGTGCGTTCGTTTTCTCTCTCATTTCGTCTGCCGCAGTATGCAATCGGTTATGGTGTTGCGTTGCTACGTTCGAGGACTGGCAACGGCGGCCGCGTTTTAATGAAGGTGAAATGCAAAAGCAACAGTGTACTCAGATTTCCGTGCATGTTAAGGAAATCCCGATGATCAAAATTAATCCGGAATACCCCGCTACGGAGTGCCTTAAAATAAAATCCTGGTTTGCAGGCATAAAACTGATGGCACTGTCTCAATGTACGCGTACTTTCACTCGTAAAAAGATAAATCGCTCATAAAAACAAACGCAATGCGGCTGTATGCTTGACATGTTGAAGTTAGCACCACGGCGGATAAATCCTCTATCCTCCCATTGCCTAGTATATATTGTAATATTTACAGTTGCCTCATTCCTGCGACCAATTCCAATGCCTCCCGCCGCAACACACGTCGCATTTATCCAGTGCAGGTAACGCGAATGTATTATACTATTTTTTTATGAATCCGGTTCTACTCAAGTAAAAAGCTGAGTAGCGCATGCGTGGTTAAATATACTTGCATGTACGAACATACGCATGCAAAATCACGTGTACGTATTCGCGTTCTCGAAGATTCGTTCTGACCAGACGAAGTTCCCGCCGCTGCTCTGACAATTCTGTTGTTCCTGTGCTTGGCATCGATTCTAGCCAACGCTTAATGCGCATCAGCTTCCAAGAATGCCCCAAGCACTGCGGTCGTACATGGTGCTTTCAAGGCTCCTACAATTCTAGGATGTCTTCCATGGTGACGTTCTCAAAGCGCGCACAGACAGGTGTGGCTCAGGCGGTCGAAGCCATCTGTGTTTTTTGCATTCGTTGTTTCATATAGTGAACTGAGATTAGGTCAGCTACAGTGGAAAGAGTGGAAGGAGTGTACAGTGGAACGAGTGAGGTCAGCTACAGCCTAAGGAGCGTTCCACGACCTCAATATTAGGGCCGCTGCGATATACTTGAGAGCGGGGTTTGCTTTATCGACCTTGTAGACTATAGTATAGTCTTCCAAACTTGCCTCTTACAGGTGTACCTGTGTCACACGGGCACTCTTGAAAGGCCATCCAGCCAATGGCCATCGAAACGCTCCTACTCTATCGACTCGAGGGAGTTTATTGTGCTGCTAAACGGCTATTTTTAATGGCCGTTGAGTTGTTCAGGCGTTTCTCGCAAATATTGTGTTGCTGTGCGAATCTTTATTTGCGTATTCATGTCTCCTAAAGTTAAGTAACATTTATTCCCTTAAAAGCGCAAATATGTAGGCGGCTATTGTTTAAGCCTTTCAATAAATTGTTCATTCGTAGTAATGAATACACATGTAGATTTTTAAGCTGTTGAGCAGCGAAACTGTAGCGAGCAATCACGGCAAGACGGCATGATGAAGACTGCTGTTGTCGAGATTATGTGCAGTTCGCACATTTCAGATGGCAAAAGCACTTTAATAAATAATTCACAGCGCTCACATATACTGCTTTTAAAGCATATTGGTGAGATACTTTTTTTCTAATCGTGAGCATACGAACACACTGTGAGCGAGAAGTCACGTTGGAGCTGTTTCCGCTCCCGTTGCCCAATGGCTATCGAAGTTTCAATAGAGTTGTTGGGTGCTCCGTTGACTCGATAGACTATTGTCATGGGGTCGTGACGTCGACGAAAGCAGGAGTCGGCGTGTCCAAGATAAAACTCGTTATTTGGCCAAACTTGTCGCCGGAAAACGGAAAGTGAAACTACAGCAATACACACTGCACACTGATAGCAGTGAACAGAGCATCGGCCGTCGATAATCTGATGATCGCGGTGACGCGCTGTCTTTCATACATCATGAATCGAAATTTCCAGCCGTATCATTGGTGATCGCGTAAACTCTAGAATAAGCCTGACTGTTCGCGTCATGTGCGCAATCTTAACAAAATAATCTACTACAATCTGGAATGTTTCCAGACATTCTGGCGCGGCTTGCGCGAGCCACTAGTAACACGTGTAAGGCGGCGCTAACCTAAAATATAGAAAGATAGGAGAGCGTGTGGCACTATTTACTTGACGGTCTCCGAAACGTGCCGTCTAGTAGCTCGTGCTTGACCATTGAGTCCATAGACAATCGATTGGAAAGCCTTCCAAACGCCCGTGTCACACGGCTATTCCTAACTATTTCAACAATTCTGGGGCATGAATTGCGCCAGCAAAGTGTCGATAAAGATACAAAACTTTTTGCAATGTGTGTCTTAAGTTTGCAATGTAATGGCAATATGGAGACGAAGAAGAGTTGAAGAATCAGAGCACCATCAGCTTACTTTCAGTCTTGTGCAAACCATTCACGAAAACAGTCAAGAATGGGATGAGAGAAACACTTTATTTTGATCAACCCGGAGGGCAAGCTATCTTCATGAAGGGTCTCTCTACGATGAATGAAAACCGTGTGATCCGTCATGCAATCGAGACATCTACACAGTGCAACAAACCTATGGTTTTCGTGGACAAGAAGGGGGCGTTCGATTCAGTAGAGATACCAGCAGTCTTGGAAGCATCGCGTCACCAAGGAGTACTTCGAACATGCCCGAATACTTTACGCGACATTTACAAAGACCACAAAGCTACCTTGTTTATGGCCATTCAGTTCTGCGCAATGCTAAAAGGTGGAGGAAGTGTTAAAAAAGTAAGACAGGCATTGACCCCTTTGTAGCACAAAGCGACAAAGAAACATACGTTAACGGTGCAAAAAGTCCTGCCCTTTGACAGAGGACGGGTTTAGGACTAGCTTCGCACAGGTTTCTTTCGAAAGTTCTCATCCTTATATTCTAAAACCTTGAGATGGAAATTGGACTAACGGAAACCATAACGAAACTAGAACTCTTGAAGTAGGCAAGGCAACGGTATTGGTACATGCAAGAGGAAAAAAAAAACATCCAAGTGCTTTTCTGTAGGGATTGGGAACGAAAGATAGACAATTTATAGAAAGAACACGGCGAACAAAGAGGACTCAATCATTTCATGAATAGTGCGAGCTTCCTTATGGAACAAAATAATTAATTGTTGGGCTAGTTGGTTCAACATATCTGGGTTGGGAGAGCGAAGGCTTGGAAGGAAGGACAGGACGACACAGAAGAACAGACGCTCAACTTGCAACTGCGTTTATTTTGAAAGACATCTCACCACGAAAACGTATGCGCAGGCGCGTCCCAGCGGATTGTCGCACACCCGATAACAAATTCCTGGGACAAATCGCGTTTAAAAACTACCATAACGCAGAAGGGTTGCGTTTGATCAGCTTTTACACTTATCCGCTGTGAAGGAACTCAGTTTCTTTCATTGTCAGATGCACCGAAGGTGCACTGATGCACGTGTCTACTGCAGCATTTATCTGGTCAGCCTCTACGATCTCCCTTTCTCGCCTGCCTTTTACTCTGCTCATGACGTCAGTCTCCTCGAAAAGTGCTCTGCATCCGCAATTCCTGCAATGCGCAGGAAGGTGCGCCCCATCATTCTGAGCTTTCACCGTGTTTGCATGCTCCCCTATTCTGTCGTTAAGACAGTGGCCCGTTTGGCCAATTTTATGCAAAATTTATCTTGCAAAGTTTGACCGTTTGCTTCAGCAAGAATTGAACCGCTCACTGGTTTTAAAAGTATGTAGATATGTCGATGATTTTATTGTTTTTATCGCGGTCCCCATCAACGCTTGCCATGAAGATGTCACTGAAATTGTATTGAATTGCTTTAAGCAGTGTTCACCCTCATTATCTTTCACGAAGGAAATTCCTGACAATGATACACTCCAGTTTTTAGATTTAGCATTGTTTTTTATTGTGACGACCACATTTGCTGGCAGGGGCGTAGCGAAGGGGGGGGGGGGGTTGGGGGGGGTTCAAACCCCTCCCCCGAATTTTTTCAGTTGTGCTTGCGTATATATGCACGCACACATACAAACGCACGCACGATTATACGTAAAGTATGGTTGAACCCCCCCCCCCCCCCGAAAAAAATTTCTGGCTACGCCCCTGTTTGCGGGGAGTATAAACCAAGGTTAAAAAATGCCATCCTTCCTTTTGACTCATCTCATACTAAACTAGTAAAAAGAGGGATTGCTTCATCATGCCTCCACTCGGCTCTGAAAAAATCATGTTCTCATAGAGCCAGCCTTAGCTATAACCACCAGATTTCGCGCCTTCTTACGTCGGGTTTTCCTTCCACTTTGCTCGTTGCCGTTGCTTCCACCCTTTTTAGACAGATTGGTGCCTCACCCAGCCTTACAACACGACAGAGGCCCAACAAGTTTGTTGCCATGCCCTACATACACAAGGTTTCACATAACCTTAAGAGGATAGGATCAAAGCATGGGGTAGACCTCATCTTCACGGCACCCCTTAAGCTTTCCCGTTTATGCAATCTTGCCGGTGAAAAAACAGAGAAAGCAGTCTCCGGTAAGAAGCATAAGGAGCCATTTGTTCCCTGTGCTGCGGAAGTCGTATATAAGATACCACTCAGTTGTGGAAAATCTTACATAGGCCAAACGGGCCACTGTCTTAACGACAGAATAAGGGAGCATGCAAACACGGTGAAAGCTCAGAATGATGGGGCGCACCTTCCTGCGCATTGCAGGAATTGCGGATGCAGAGCACTTTTCGAGGAGACTGACGTCATGAGCAGATTAAAAGGCAGGCGAGAAAGGTAGATCGTAGAGGCTGACCAGATAAATGCTGCCGTAGACACGTGCATCAGTGCACCTTCGGTGCATCTGACAATGAAAGAAATTGAGTTCCTTCACAGCGGATAAGTGTAAAAGCTGATCAAACGCAACTCTTCTGCGTTATCGTAGTTTGTAAACGCGATTTTTCCCAGGAATTTGTTATCGGGTGTGCGACAATCCGCTGTGACGCGCCTGCGCATACGTTTTCGTGGTGAGATGTCTTTCAAAATAAACTCAGTTACAAGTTGAGCGTCTGTTCTTCTGTGTCGTCCTGTCCTTCCTTCCAAGCCTTCGCTCTCCCAACCCAGATATCCCCATGGAAAGCAAAATGTTCAGCGGCATGCAGCCCGTGACCCATGCTCAATAACACGTACAAGCTCGCATCAGAGCTCTGTTGAAGAATGGCATATATTCGGTGGCACATGATAAGTTACGCATTCCCACTGGAACGACCCACACTCCACTATTGGCCCTTGGTAGCAATCTCAAGCGGTGTTTTGAATTCTCAGATTCGTTTATTTTGGCTTATATAATTTAATTTATAAATTCCTGGGAGTTATATTCCATGAGAATATGTCCTGGTCACCACATAATGACTCTCTCAAAAATAGCATTAGCCGCGCTGTAGGTGCACTAAACATATTGCGATATTTGCTACCAACAAGCGTGAAGCACAATATTTATAACGTACTAGTACATTCCCGTTTAACGTACTGTCTACTAGTTTGGTCGACCACTACTCAGTATAATTTGGGATCACTTCAAACACTTCAAAACCGCGCACTACGTGCAACAGAAAACTTAGGACGTATGGTCAGCACCAAAACGTACTATTGCAAATATAAAATATTTAGTGTCCAAACTCCATACGTATAAGGTATTTCTTGAGATTATGCGGCAATTCCAGAGCGACAAACATTCCTTCTAGAGTAAATGCTCTGTAAAAACGACAGGCTATAATTTCAGAAACAGTTTTATACCTATGCCACATATTAGAAGAAATTACGGCGAACAAAAGCTTGCGGTGCAAATCCCTAACCTCCTCAGCGACTATGCCTTAACCGCAGATCTCCTCAATTCTGGAATTACGAAGCAAGCATTTCAAAAAAGAAAACGATAAGAGAATTATTATTTTCAGAGGACTAAACTAAAGGTAATCTATGAAGACTATGATTCCGCATCAGTGTTGTGTTTTTTTTGTTTTTTTTTTTTTGCTCATGTGGCTCATGAGCCCTATCAGGTTGTATTGGTTGCCGTTCATTTCTTTCTTTTTTTTTTCTTTTTTTTTGCTCGAGAGTTACTCGTGCATCAATTGTTATATTTGTGCTTCTACCTTTTAGTGCTAAGAACCTGTCAAACTATAAAATTGATGTTTCTTTTCGATTATTGCCATAGATTTTGATGACTTATACATCTCATCTGTGTAAAACATGTATAGTTGATTGATTTTTCATGTATGCTTTTGTGTACCAAAATGTCGTCTTTCTGCTGCTGTATGGGTGGCACGGCCCAGTCAGGCAATGTTTCCCTCTAGCCGTGTCCCCTTGGCCAATCCAGTGTTGTTCTAAATAAATTCATAAAGAAAGAAGAAAGAAAGAACAATGCAATGCGTAGGGACAATATGCTAATATCATCCATATATGCAAAGAGTTACTGGCCTCACAGAATAATTTGCGTGTTCATCCTGAAATCCATTTGTGTTTGTTTGTCCGTTAAAGCTTTTCCTTTCAGTGTTAATTCATTTCGGTGTTTGTTTGTCCGTTAAGACCATGTCCACTTCGTATGGATGGAAACAACTTTATTGCAAGTCCGGCGACGTTTAACAACCAGGACTGAGGTCTCCCATGAGGGGACTTCGATGTCTTCCCTCGTCCCCACTTCTCGGGCCCACTGGACTGCCCATTCTTGTGTCTTGAAGCTGGAGATGCGCAGAGCGGCGGCCCACTTGGACGCAAGAGCCTCCAGAGCTACTGCCATTTGGACTGCTGCAGTACGACACTCCCACAACATGTACGAGTGCGTCGCTTTATTTGCCTGACATAATTTGCAAATAGCGAAAATGTGCCCCATTCGCGCCGGTCAGGTGCTTGTGCCTGCAGTTCTCGCCAGACGACTATTTCTATGTTTTTGGAAAAAAAGTGTCCATTATGCGCAGTCTATTTCGTTCTGCGTATTCCAATAACATCTCCCCTTTATTTTCCTCAAGTAATACCGTAGATACCAACGCTTCCTCCCATACTGTTTTTTCCTGTTTTTTCATTGAAATTTGTTATGACTATGACGTTTTGGCGTACGGTATTTCTTGAATTGCTACATTAGTATCCTCGTGTAGGTATTCTGCTTCTACAACAACATGGCTGGAGGTCGGGGCGTAAACTTGTACTACTTTCATTTTGTATTATCCATATATGCAAAGAGTTACTGGCGGGAACTATAGCGCTAATCAAAAGGCAACGAGATAAGCTATTCGGCAAAATGAATGTGTCCCGTCGTGTTTTGCTTAGCGCCATTATGTAGTTCTCGACAGTAATCACGTTATACCGCCTAGCCCAGTCGGCCGCCCTTATACGTAAACAGTTGAAACGCTTACGAAGGTAATTTGGAGCTTACGCTGAGAAAAATACATCTGATTACTAATCAAGGTGCAATGCCTGTAGCAGCTTTGGCTATTTTGCACAAATCAAACGTTACATATGGACTATCTTGAATTAAATTGGGTATTGAATAAAGCATATAAATATTTGACTGTAATGGTAAAGTTCAAGCATTTGTGCATTCCAAGATCTAGAAAGTGCAACAAGCACTTTTTGAAAATTGCTTGTGCTAAAATAACTGTTTTTGTTTTTCAAAATTTCTTTGACGCATACACAGCAACGCCACAATTATACGGCAACTGAAGCTATTTAAGAACCCTTAATATAGGTAGTGACAGGCAAAAAAAGCAAAGAAAGCGCAGCTTCCACTAGCTTGCGCAAGACTGGGTCTTAGCAGAGCAGGTGGGTACCTAGCTGGTCTTGGCTTGGCTAGGCTTTAACCCTCTCACCTCGCTCTGTCCCGCCCCTTGCTGTATTATGCTATACATGGCTATGCTTGCCGTCTTTTTTAACACGAAAGTGTTTTACGCCGGGGTCCACCAAGTACATCCGTCACGGATATGACGTTGATAAAATGTACGCCAACGGCTGAGAAAGAAAAAAACCAAGAAAAAGATACCCACCTGGGAATCGAACCCACGACGTTGCGACCGCGAACGCCCGACGCCCTACCAACTAAGCTAACTCGGGAGATGCTAGACACGGCGCGAACGCGCCTTATATCGTTCACACATTCTCTTTCGCGGCGAGCGGAGCGGGGCGGTGCCACCGTCTGTGAGATGTGAAAAGAAGTAATGCTCACGATCGACACTTACTAGCGCTTACTCCGAGATTGCACGCGATATCAGAGGTCATGGTTAAAGCGTCTCGATACCAGAGAGGTCTGGCCGCGCTGGCGTTGCCGAGGCACCCTTGACGCAGTTACGTTCTTTGCCTTTGGCTTCGTGTTAGCGTGCGTCGGCTCATAGGAGTATAGTGCAGCTTCCACGTGCACCAACGGGATTTCTCCGCCGCCGACTGCTTCAATTGCGAGAGCACCGACTAACAAAACTGCTGCAATACGCGTAGCAGGAAGGACGCGATTTTGGCGGGCGAATGTCGTGCCTTGGTGGAGCGAGAGCAGCGCCTGCGACACAGAGGCCAGCGGGACTCACGCGTTCGCGGCTCCGGCTACGAAACTCTACTTCCCGTGTTGCTGAAGCGCAGTGTGTGTTAGTGTATGCATGAGCACAGGCCTCGGCTACCCATTACTAGAAAGCGCACACTGTGCCGTTTCTGCCCTTAATTGACGATGCTTTGAAGAAGTGCATACCGGGTACCAGTGTTGATTATGAGCCTGTTGATATCATCCTTACGAGGGATTCACGATTCGCTGTGTCCAAATATATGTTCACACCGTCAGCTACCACTACGGTTTAATCATTATCATGGGCGTTAGTCGTCGCGATAGAGACATGCTCTCAACATGGGTGCATCCACGTCAAACGGTGCTATAGCTGCCAAACACGAATAGACATTGTACAAGCTCTCATATATCACTACACAATATAATAATAATATCTGGGGTTTAACGTCCCAAAATCACTACACAATAAGCACTACTTCTGTGAAGAAACGTTTCACTTTCGTGTTATACCGATTCCTATGACAGAGGGATCAGCCATGTTTTTCTTTTATTGTGTCTATGTGTTTCTAGCCCTTTCTCTCTATGCCTATTTCTTTCTCTTTCTTTCTATATCTGTCTTTCTCTCTCTCTGTACAAGTTCTTGTCTATTCCGTTTCCTCCTCGTCACCCTCCATTTTCTTTCCCCACCCCTTGCTATACTATACTATACTATACTATACTATACTATACTATACTATACTATACTATACTATACTATACGATACTATACTATACTACACTATACTATACAAGGCTATGCTATGCTCCGCTAGCATGTCTGGTTAGCCGAGTGGTTACGACACTCTCCTTCGCATAGTGGGGACCATGGTTCCCGCCCCACTCGACAAGAAATTTGTTTCGCCAAGAATTTCTCTTTCTCTCTTTCTTTCAGCCTCTCTGTACTCGTTCTCTCACCGAATAAAGTTACTGCATCCCTCGTCGGACAAATCGGCGCACGTGTTCTGGGAGCGGTGCATAAGAGGAAGATGAAGGTAATGAAGAAGAGGACGAAGAGAATGCGTGCCGGTTATGATTACGATAATTCTTTAGCGAAGTCGTTGGTCAGTGGACCAATTTTACCTTATTTTCCAACATCCGCTTGTATGACGGCTGCGCGACTTCGCAGGCGTAGCATGATGGAAGATTTTGCAGACACAGCACTGACAAGTTACACAGAATATCGGCACTTATTATATTCCTGGCGGAGGTCATTTCGTCAAACCCGTAAGCTGGAAGTGGCAACTACGAGGCTGCGATGTCGTGTACCAAAGCTAAATTTCTATCAACACAGGTCTGCTCAGGCACCTTCTCCACTGTGCGCATTCTGTGGTGAGCTGGAAACTATTGATCATTTCTTTCGCACCTGCAGGCTATATACTACAGCACGAAAAACCTTTTTGGGAACAAATTTTCGCGCTATTGGAATTAATTTATCCGTGCCTGTGATTTTGTCTTTTGGGGCCTCTATTTCTGGGTTCTCCAATGCGAAGGTTTGCGAGGCCGTGAGGGATTATCTCAATGAAATCAATCGGTTAACTAGCTATTTTATATTATTATCCTTCTGTGTCGACACGTGTATATATATAAAAAAGTAGGGCATTCATTTATTTTATTTTATTATTACTATTTTTTTTTTCATATTTGAACAAGCTCCATGATCTCCTATCAAGTATGCAATGTTTCTATTCTGTAACGTCCCTTCTAAACTAATATAACATTTTATAAAGCCACTCAATTCTTGGCCAATCCCACACAGTGGGTGCGAGCCACAGTTGAACGTGAACAAGAACAAGAAGAATTTTTTTATCTACGGCAGACGGCAAGCTCTCCTGTAAAAGAGTTGACGGCGATATTAGTGCATCCGTTTATTTCTCTCTGCGTCAAAACAAAGGGAAGCACGGCAGGCTCTCTACGGACGTGGCACGCCGTATGGCTATATGCATCGTCTCGGGTCTCCCTGCGTGAAGCTGGGCTATTAAACACCTGCGAAAAAGAATACGTAACAACAATTAGGAGAATTGCGTTTAAGAAATAATTCAGAACTTTCTAACGAAGCTGCGATGAGCTTTCTGTATCGAGGAGCTTCGTTTATATAACGCCAAAACACACTTCTGAAGCTGTGCTTGTAACAGCGAAACTAAAAGGCAGAAAAAAGGCCTCTCCGGAAGCTGCCCCTTTCATTTCTTGAATAACAATCGATCTTGGAGATCACCACTGCCGATGTGAGCGTTGCTCTTGCGTTTACTCTAGTCTAATGTAATGTTTTGTCTACTTGTGTTTCCCACAAAATCTGTGTTTCCTCCTGAAGTCAACATAATAAAGATTATTTAGAATATTAACTAGCTGTGGATCAAGGTTATCAGAATCTTCGAGGTTTTAATCACCTTTAGCATGCTTGTGACAACTTGCTTCGTCGAGAACCAGCATATAGATTTTGAATATTTGGCAACGCGTGTTATAGCACTTTTTCTTTAATGAGTAACACGGGCATTTGCATTATTTAGTGAACATAGGAAACCCATGCGCAATATCGCTTGGGATGGTGACGGACGTAGTGTTACTATGTTTCCAACAACTGATGGTGTGCTCTTCGCTCTTTGGTAATTATAACTCTCAAAACTAACCACTACAGCGAGGACAAATTTTTCGTTACATTATCTGGCCGCATATCACAAAAGATTTTCTACAGTAAATTAGAAACGCAAACTAAACCGGAGTGTAGACAAGCAGTTGTAAGGAGATGCTACACGGGAGCAGTTGGCTGCCACAGCTCTCATTCTACTGGGCAATGGCAGAAGGCTGTATACACTCAATGTAACCTAGGGTTTGAAGAGCTACACTTTGTGGACATCATATGCGAACGTCACTGCATTACATATAACATTTAAAGTTCTAACGTATAACTAACACATAACATATTCTCTTCCGAAATCACAGTAGCGGGATGTGTTGGAAAAGTTGGTGACTACTTGTTTTCACTTCACTACTCTAATTAAAATTTGCACCAGCTTTCAAACCCTTATTCAAAAGAGCTTGAAACGTCAGTCGAGCATTAAGCGAAGCAGAGACTAATTTTTCCTGCGTGAACCACGTTAAATATTTCCGACTTTCGCACAGCTTTCTTGGAATATTAAAACGGAGCAACTATTCCTTTCGGCACTAGCGTTGTCAATTGACGACACCAAGCAAACCTTTCCATAACACCAGGGAAAGAAAACGAAAACGGCTAACTTTTGGGAGAATATTTCTTCAACGATCCCCGCTGGGATCGACGCCACCACTGTGGCATCCTTGTGGAGCTGGGAGCCACAAAAAGAACAAGCTCGACCAAAGTCATGGGCGACGCTGAGACGGCCAAAAGCACCGTTTTTTCGTAAATATATTTCTGTGTGGATCTCAATTTGTGCACTGGGATTTTCAGATATTGCATCAAATGCCGGCCCGCAGGCACAGACTTGAGAAAAAACGTGAAAAAAAAAAATGATTTTCTCATTTCACAACCACTGCTCCCTGATGGCCTAATCAGACGCCATGTTTGTAAATCCACAAATACTTGCACTATTGGCTCAACTTTTTAGTTCGTGGTCTTCTGAGATCCTAAGTGTTAGGAAAACGCGCACAAAAATTCTCCGACCAACATGAAAATTCCAGGGCGGATGGGCTATACTCGCCTGCTATACACCAATAACCCCCGCAAGGTTTAGGGCAGCACTCCAGGCCATCGGCGGCGCACTGTTCGGGTGTGCATTCGCTGAAGGAGCAGTCGCTGAAGACGCCCTCGTTACTTGGGCAAGCCGCCTCAGCTGGCCTGCACGTTGCGCTCATCAAGATCAGGACGACAAGGATAGCGGTTTGGTACTTCATCTCGCAGGATGTAATAGGAATGTCTCACTTCTTCAACCTTGAAGAAATATGTGTCTCCCTATAGAGAACGAGCGTGGTTTATATATCGATGACTGGTCCGTTATCAAGGCGTTAGACGGAGTCTCAACAATGTGAGCCAGAGCTGCCTAGGTGGGATCGCATTTCACTTCGTCGGCTGCACTGCCTTAGAATAAGCAACTTACGGAGAGTGCAAATATTTCCCACTTTTTCGTAATCTCTGAAGGATGCTGATGCTGACGACAACGCTGTTTTGTGACGGCGATTAAAAAAATGCAGACTTGCTGAATAAACAATGTCGTGTCTATCAAAGAAAGAAAAGTGCACAGAACAGACCGAAGGAAAAGAGAAAATGGAGGACAACACCGGGAGAGTGAAAATAGCCGCGGATTCTCACGTATCGCACCGGCTTCGTGTGCTCTCTTTCAGAGGTGTTACGTATGGGGTGGTACTACAAAATAAGAAAAACAGACAGTGAAGATTCAGTTAACACTGAAGTTGATGAGTGATGATTTCTTGGGAAGTGAATGATGAGGCAATGTCATAGGCTAGGCCGTCCCAGTCTTAAGCTGTCCCAAGAAATAATGAAGCAGAAAGCGCATTCGTTTGCGATGGCTGGCGGGCAGCTTGGAGATAATAAGTGCTGCAGCTGTGATACACGGTGCTTGATTGAAAGAAGAGGGGAAAAAAATTCGGCAGATCCCACGTACCGTGGGAATCGATGTAATGCGAAGCATGCGCGGGATGGTGACTGTGGCGTAATTTTTCACATTGAGCGAAACGTTACGGAACAACGTCAGAGAAATGTGGAAGTGGTATACGCACACTCATATGTTGAGTCGCATATGTATTATATAACCAGTTGTTTACAGTTGTGTAACGATGCTGCACTGCTAGTCAGCGATAGTTACATTGTGACTCACCACAGATGCAATCGAAAAGTTCGGCGCGTTCGCGGAAGCGGGGGCGGCAGTGTTGTGGCCGTGGGTGCCCCCAGTTGCCATAAGAGCTGTGGCGCCGCTCGACGTTGCTTTGGAAGTCTATACTTCTCCGTTATGACGGAGAAGGTACGCAGGCTTAGCGAACCCGTGCTTATGTGTAGAACGGGTTCCTGGCAGTCTTTCAACAAGGTCATCATCAAAGAGAACAGTGAGCACCGGCAGCTCGACCGCACTTGTTAATCGGATCCGTTCGTGATCGCGGCTATGTATAGTCTAAGTGTATAGTCGGTGACAAGCTAAGAATAAAAAGTAAACTGTACCGCTGTCCATTTGTATTATGCGCGTCCAACTACGGCCGGTCTTTACATTGACGTAACGGTTAAGACGAACCAATGAAAAATGCAACATGGCGCCGTTCGCGACGAGAGGCGAGGTACCGCTGCACCGAGACCGAGATCCGTCATTTCAAATTTCCTGCGGTGTTTGTTTCTTCGAGAAGATGCTATTTCCTACTGTTATTCGCACGTACCCAGCATCGTCCTCGCCGGTCGTCATCCGATGCAGTAGAAGCCTGTGACTGTGCCGCGTCTGAAGTGCACCGAAGCGGCAAGAGCTCGGAGTGTTTTACAACGCTTTAGCGCGTTCCGTCGTTTCGGCAGCGTCAAGTTGCAACACGGTGTGTGTTCCCTCCATCGCTCGGATACATCAAGCATATCGCCTGAGGGTCACCACATCGGCGATTGTCGTCGCGTTCATTCGTGTGCAGTGAGGTGGAAGTGAAGTCGGAATGTGCGCGTCTGTGTACGATTTACCGTTCGCAAAAGCCATGGCATTAGCGTTGCCACATATGCGCGTGTGTGTGCTGCTCGGAGCTCGCGACATGGGAATCTTGGTGATCTATTGTGATATACGCCGTGCTGTGCGCCTATATAAACGACGTATGTGCGGACAAAGCGTGAGAGAAAGAAAGCGACCAACATAAACCGTTAGCGCAACACAATGCGAAAGTAAACAAACCAGGTGTGGAGAATATGCAGTGGTGTGTTCATTATAAGAAGATAATTGTGGTCATCTGATGCTTTTGTAATTATGTGACGTGTGCCTATTGGCGCAGTTGCGTCGTATCAACGGAATTTAGTTCCACCAGCCCAGAATCATGTGCTAGGTTGAAGTGCCCATCGCGTAAGTATCGCGCTCGATGCACGAACGCCTTGCCATGAGAAACGCCGTGCGAGGTAATCGTTGTTTACGAACCGTCAAATGATGCGCTCGCTGTGACACGTCGATTGCATGGATCGTGATCGTAACTGAAGTGACGCCGCTAAAACTATTATTGAGTGAATGAAAAAAAAAAAGCTTTTGTTTTTAGTAGCGTTGCATCATGCTTCACGATATTTGGAATTCTTGTTTTTGTCTAACGTGCGTTTTTTAGCATTTCGCGTGTATCGTGTTCATGTATTACGCAGTGATATTTTGTTTATATTAGACTCGTGAAGCGTATAGTGCATAGACCCTTTTTTTAAGCGCTTATCCTTTCTTCTGAAGCCTCACCCCCTCACTATGCTTCACGAAAAAATGAGGAGGGGGGAGCCGGAGAGCTGGGGCTTGACAATGTACGAAAGGAATGTACTTACTGTGTCCACCGAGATTACCTATGTAGACATCTATATGTTTTCCTTTTCTTTCTTCGAGGATGCACATGCTTTTTCTATGTCCGAGTGTATATGTGTCATCTTTTGGCCTCCTGATTTTTTCATTTCTGCATTTTTTCTTTTTTTTTGTCGCTCTACCTGCACGGAGGACGATGCTACAAAAGCGCATAGAAGCCTCGTAAATTTTCCCTTGATAAAGATCAGTCTCCGACCGAAACGTTGACAAATAAACTCTTTTGAGAAGCGTGTATCCTTTTCCTATTTGTCTTACGGCAACCAATGACAGCCTCTTCACAATCTACGTATATATATATATATATATATATATATATATATATATATATATATATATATATATATATATATATATATATATATATATATATATATATATATATACCTCCGCACAGATACACACATATATAGAAGGTAGGGGCTCCTCTTCTAGCAAAAGTGGGCCCCCCTGCTGTAATTTTCACTGGGGTGACGCAGTTATGTAATAGATAAGTAATAAATTAACTAAAAACCTGAATGTTCAAGGGCTTAAGGGGTAATGGCAGTGCCATTGCAAGTTGTCGAAGCGAGAAACAATCCCACGTAAAGCTTTTAGTCAATGCCAATTTAGCCGCGTGCCCCTCCTTGGCGTGAACGGCAACGCACGCAATGGCCCCCACAGTTAAACGCCATGTGTGCAACATGCTTTTATTTCGATGAAACAAGGCTTCCAATGAAGCATGGGCGTCTTCCTCAAACACGATGGCAAGCTCGGCGACTAGAAACGCAAATGCGGTGTTTACGGCAACACCAGAGTCGAAATTCACAAAGGCGATCTCAGACCACTTCGCCATACTTTGCTTTGAGTCACAGTTGCCATAGTTACAGCAGCCAGTGAAGAAAACTGGCGGCGAGAGTTTTGCAAAAAAATTACAAACGACCTTATTAAACGCGATTAATATCCCTATTTTGTTCTGTGAAACCGTGAAATAACGATTCCTTTATTTTAAGTTTTATGTTAAATCTGGCATTCTTTGTTTTAATGCCATATTAGATACTGCTCAGAAACATCGCCTTTGAGATGTACATTACTTTTTCGTATAGACTCCGAGATGAACGCGGCGGGGGGTGCGATTTAAACAACATATATATTGTTATGCTGACGCTGAACTCCGTGCCTACACAATTTATTTTATCTAGCTTTGCTTTCTTTATTTCAATATCAGTGCAGTATTGGAAAATAAGGTTTATATGAGTGAAAATTATTGCCATTGTTTAGGAACTACTTCGTTTGTAGCGCGGAGGCATGCCAAATATGAGCAATGCGGCCTCGTGGGCGGAGCTTATATTTATTCTTAGGTTGTCACCGACTATAGTAATGTGCGAGGTATAGTGCAGCTGGTGGAAATCCTGGATGCCTCTTACAATGAAATGACCTATGATGCTTCCTGTTGTGGACGTGGCAGAGCAACTTTTTGATGCCCTGTCCACATGCAAGCCGTCTTTCACGCAGTATAAGGACCAAGCTTAGTTGGGCCTTGATAAATCAATGTTGAAGTCACCGGTAATGATTAGAGGCCTGGTTCTCTCAGAAGATTTATTGTACGAAGCATTGACCCCGGTTTTTGCATAATCGACATGGTCCACGTTGCGGACCACGTGGACGAGTCGATGGAAGTTGAGCGTCTTCCAGGGGTGTTGTCTTCAGCTTCCTCACTTTGCCTGCGTCCGCCGCGGTGGTGTAGCGGTTACGGTGCTAGGCTGCTGACCCGAAGGTTGCGGGTTCGATCCCGGCCGCGGTGGTCGCGTTTCGATGAAGGCAAAATGCTGGATACCCATGTACTGTGTGATCTCGGTACACGTTAAAGAATACCCGATGGTCAAAATTTCCGGAGCCCTTCGCTACGGCGTCTCTCATAATCATATCGTGGTTTTGGGACATAAAGCCCCAGCACCTATTATTACCACTTTCCTTACGTGTCAATGTTTTTGTTCACGGTTACCGTGTTTGTTGAGACTCTGTATCACCTGTGGCGCATACCCGCATAACATGAAGTCTGGTATACGGGTATGTGCCACACGTGACTGAGAGAAAGGGTTTCATGACGTACGCGACAGGTATTTTGCGTTATTCTTGTCATGACCAGTGTATCGTGTTCGTCATACACTGATCCCCTTATATGCAAATTTTGGTATATTACAAGCTATGGAGACGACCAGGAGAGCGCCCAGACGTAGGCGGCTAGATAGATAGATAGATAGATAGATAGATAGATAGATAGATAGATAGATAGATAGATAGATAGAAACGGCTAAAGTGCCTGGCGTTCGCTAAGAAATGCTTCGCATTTAAAATGTTGGTTTAAACGTTAACCTTTGAGAGAAATCTGGCTGGTTTGGATGAAGCTGTGTGTTTGAAATAAAGGACACCAACTATAGGCTTTAGGCTTTAAGCAGATGGCTTCTTATTTTAGAAATAAAACTCGACTCTTTCGTACCAGCTCTATTGCTTCCTTCGGAATGGTCGCGAGGCACGGGAGACATGCGTACTTTATATATAATGTTGCTTGCTTCTATTTTTGGATCAGTAGTGGCTGCCACGATTGTTTTCCTAGACAAGGGGACGGCCGTTGAAATAAACGCTCGAGATTGAGAAGTCCGGTTTCTCTTTTCAAATCAAAAGTCATTTGCTAAAATCTTTGGGCTGGTGTTTTTATTTGAAACATGTGTCGGTTAGCATTGCTTAGACATCCTTTCTGTCGTATTGCAATGGCGCGTGTTGTGAGCCCGAAGAGCGCGTAGACAACAACAAGTGCGTAGACACCAACAAAACGAGATAAGTGACCTATTTTGCCACATATTCAACTTCAGGCTCAATTCTTGATGTGTTAGTATCTACGCACAAAGCAATGCGTGTGTGTCATTGATCGTTACGCTCAGGGGCGTAGCCAAGGGGGGGGGGGGGGTTGAGGGGGTTCAACCCCCCCCCGAAATTTTTCAGTTTTGCTTGCGTATATGGGCACGCACACATACAAACGCACGCACTAACATACATAAAGTATGGTTGAACCCCCCCCCCCCCCCGAAAAAAATTTCTGGCTACGCCCCTGGTTACGCTCACCTCACTCATAGTGCGCTGGCTTCACTTATGCGTGACACCTTAGCTAAACTGGCAGCTGCGAAAGATTCTGACTTTAGCATAATATTGAAAGTTTCCACCTTTTACACACGTCAAAGAATTGTCCTCTTGGTCAACTATACCAAATTATGTGTGAGTCCGCCAACGACTACGCTGGAAGTGTACCTCCCTAAGGTTGTGATTCGGACCTGTTAGATTGCCATTAGAATGCACAAAGTTACGGGACTTAGGCAAGGACAGAGGAGAGCCACAATTGGACACACATTAGCAATAAGCAGTATCGCACCAATTACGCATCATGCAAACAAGGAATAGTTTACAGCATACCATTATCATGCGATCGCTTTTACATAGGGCAATCATCCCGGTGTATTAGCGATAGGCTACGCGAGCACGCTAACAATGTTAAGAATAAAACAGTTGGCTGGTTGGCAGTCCGCTGCAGGGATTGCGGGTGCATGCCTATGTGTGAATACTGCGCTATAATAACTAGAAGCAAGAATGAAATGACGCGGTTGGTAGTAGAAGCTCAACGCATCTCCAAATTACAAGATAGATGCATCAGCGAGCCGTCCATTGCTTGTCTGTGAAAGAGATAGCGTAATTGAGCGGTAGTCCACACGTGTAATGTGATATCTCGAGACATGCGTAGTGTGCTGGTGGCATGTGTATAGACTATGTTACGTATGGAATATGGGCGCCGCCATCATGGGCTGTTAAACGAATGTTTGCTTATTTTTGTATGACGCGAACTGACAAAGTCAGGAACCGCTGAATGCACCAACCCAACCGTTTTCATGTGTATACGCCCACCGCAATACTGTTCGCTTAGTTGTTCATGATAAAACACGGCAAGGTTAGCAGCTCAGCATGGCGGCACCGAAATCCGTCCGTAAAATAGTCTATAAAAGATCACGCCAATTTCGAAATAAAACGGTTGTTAGTCTGCGCTTCGTGTGTGTAATTGTGTATCCCTTCTCTCCATGTCTCAGTCGCGCACTTTTGTGCATTCTAAGCCGGAAGGCTTGTACTAAGAGCAAAATGGTGTGGGAATCGAGCGCGCCCTTCCCTTTGGCGCCTCGTTCCCCAGCTAGCGCGCGTGTTGGCCCTGCGCGGCTCGAGCGCCGGGGACCGCCGTTAATCGGCAGTGTGGCGACCATGGCGGCAGCGCCAGGCCTCTTTGTCTGGTGCGAGCCATGCGTCGGCTTCCCGGCGCACGGGCACGCGTCCGGGCATGCCTCGACATGCTCACATGCTCACGCCACCAAGCTAGCTTACGTCACTGCGCAACGCCTGTCCTCATTGGCTGCCAGTGACAACCCCCTTCCCCCTTGAGCTCGCTTCTGCCTGGCGCGGGCTTGCCCGCGGCAGATGCTCTCAGGCCTTGACGAGAGGTTGACGCGCTGCTGAGCAGGCGGCTTCTCGTTCGTGCGTTCGACTTCTGCCCTCGTGCGTGAGTCGTCGCGCCGTAGGCAAGCGTACTTGCTCGGTCTTGCGGAGTTCCCTATACGACCTGCAAGCCCGTGAGTGTCGCACTGTGCTGCATCTTGGGTTAATAAACCCGTTGTTGTTGTTACCCTGCCTCGTGCGTGGTTTCTGCGCCGTGTCGGAGAAAACGACGAACCCGGCCGCAGCGTCGTCGCACGCAGCGGCACTGGAGAACGTCGCGTCCCTACACGGTCGCGCTCGTAGGTAAGCCTAGTGCAAACTATCTCCACATAACTGGCGCCCAACTTGGTTTCGGCATGGCTTCAGAGCAGACCCCCTCGAGGCGCTCGTTCCTTTTCGATCCTGTGGCGGCGGACTTGATATCGTTCGAGGTGGACGGCTGCGACAGCGCGGGGTACGGCCCTCTCGGCGACCCACTGCTTTCGTTCACCGGGAGAGATCCCTTTTTCGGGGCCCCCTACAGTGATGCGAGCCGCTTGAATGAGGACCACAGTCCTAGCCAAGCCAGTAACGGGCTGTATCAGCTGTTCGAGACTCACGCGCTTACGGGCCCGTCCCCGGCGCAGCCTCCGCTCGCTGGCCTTTCCCCGTCAGCAGCACGGTTGACAGCTCAAATCGCCGCACCCGATCCTTCCTACCGGGGGCACTCAGGTGTTGGCGGGAACGCGCTTCCTGACCCGCCGTGGTCGCGAGCGCAAATGGTTGACGATGTCGTTCGCGAGCCAGCTCGCTTGGCCGATAACGTCGCCGCGTTGCCCGACACTCGCATGCCTCAGACTCGCGGTGGCGACGCTTTCGACAAACGTGAGCCACCGTGCTCCACGGTCGACCCGTTCGCCAGTCGCGTGAGGCCTCATGCACCAGTCGGAGCGGATACCCTACCCTCCTCCATGCCGTTTACTGGCCCTTTTAGGTCTGACGTGCAAGCCGGAGAACAGGCGCGCGACCCTGTTACGGCCGCGCCTGCGTCGGAGCAATCGCCGCTGCACGCAGCTGCGGCGCAGCTCCTAAACGTCCTGTTGGAAGCGGCGCGCTCGCAGCCTTGTGCTGTAAAGGGAGGCCTCGAGTCCCCTCAGCCAGGCGCACCGAGTAGCCTAAGGGTACCTCTGCCTGAGTACAGCGGTTATTCGGACCGCATGAGTGCCACAGAGTACCTCGAGCACCGCTATCAGCGGGCGATGGGGCTGAGCGACAGCGTTATGCTCGGTAGTGTATTGCCTGTATCGCTGACAGCCCAAGCGGCGCGGTGGTATCCACTTGTCGGCCACCAAGCTCGCTCGATGGAGGAGTTTAGGGCGCTCTTCCGAAGCGAATTCCTTCCTCCTGACTACGAGCGCCGCATGCGTCGTGAGCTAGAGCTCCGAACACAGCATCCCGACGAATCTCTCCTCGTGTACGTCCGGGCTTTGCAGGAGCTCTACCTCCTTGCCGACCCTACGGCATCAGACGCTGAGAAGGTAGAGCGAGCCATTCGCCAGGCAGCAAACCTATCTCCACAATGGAAACATGTGCCTGCACTTAAACACCTCTGGTCCTCATAAAAAAATGGGGATAAGACGAAATGTATAAGTTGATATTAAACGATATATTTTTCCGGAATAACAGAGCGGTGGGTGGGTGAATCTATTTTTACTGAATTGGTGGAATCCCATGGGAGTACAAGAGTTTCGCAACCTTTTTTTACGCTGTTTTGCTGGATGTTTCTGATATCCATCTATATGTACACGCCACAGTGGTTTAGTGGTTATTGTGCTCGACTGCTGAACTGCAGCTCGCGGTATCTAATCCCGGCCGCGGTGGCCGCATTTCGACGGGGGCGAAATGCTCGAGGTCCGTGTACCAAGATTTAGGTGCACGTTAAAGAACATAACATGGTCTAAAATTCTGGAGCCCTCCATTACAGCGCCTCTCATAAGCATTTCGTGGTTTTGCTTATGATAGGTTTTCGTGGTTTTGCTTATCTATGTATATGTGCCGAACTGACTCATTACTGATCGACATACCGAGTGATTTATTCATTTACACCCCTCTATTCTTGAAAAGATACAACTGCTTTGATCGCTTGCCAACTATGTGAGAGGGTTGAGGTTTCATGAGAGTTTGGAAGAGGAGGTTTTCAATTTCAGATATCACTTAAACAAGACGTCTCTCATGAAATGTCATACGGACATTGTATGAGAGAATGAAGGGCCTGCCTTCTAGTTATTGTAGGGGCACCGAGAGGCTTTCGGTCGGCCAGCATATAAGACAGCCGTGCATAGAAATGCACCGGACTGCCAATGATTTCCAGCATAATTTCTTGCGTTGTGGCTGCAACGGTACCTGGACCGGGCGAGCCACACCTTCTCCGCAAACAAAATACCTTAAAAACCATCAATGTCGTCATTTAGTTTTGGAGTCATACAATGGTGCTACATCAATGCACATTAGACGTCGTGGGCAGACAAGACTTCGGATCACGTAAAAGCTGTCGGACTAATAGAGAATTACCTAAATTCCACTCAGTGTGAAACCTGCCGAAACAGCGGAGCAATCCTTCTGCAGCGTTTCCCTCGTGGTTTTCTTTGATGTGTTGCGATTTTGTGTAGGCGTCTGTGACTGCCTTATTTGTCGAGTAGAGATGCACGCGAAAGGACGTGTGGCAGCCCCTGCCACACCACCCCTGCTACAGTGACTACGCTCAAGCCGAATTTTCCCGTTTCAATGTGCGTTTACCGCTCCGTCCGCGACCGAGGCAGTTATGCTATCTGTGGGTGTATCTGTGAACCGGAGCTTGATGACGCGGGCACTCATATGTCGTCAAGCCCAGCCCTACAATAGCTCCACCGTTAATAGGCTAGGCCACTGCACTGCGAATGTTGACGGCGTAACATCCTAACCAACTAGGACCGCTATCGGGAGTATCTAGAGCCCCTGAAACATCACGTGTTTCAGGACAGGTTAACGAGAGAAACGGCAGCAAACCCGGTATTCAAGGTACCTGGGTTACTGCCAATCACGAACTGAAAACTTCTTAAGTTTTGCGCAGCTTGAAGGAAAGTGAGGGAACTCACGAGAAAAAGTGACAAAGCATCTCTAAAGATGCAGTATAACATGCACAACAATTTCGCGACATGTTAAATAGCTCCGAAGGACACAATGAGAAGTGTTTTGTACAAAGTTGAGTGTTTCTACTCTGTTGTTATGAATATGTCTAAATAGTACATAAGGTCAGAAATTTTTCAGCCCGTTTATTGCCGTCGTTGCGTTCCAGGTAAGCCTATGTCAATTCTAGCCAGGAACGTTGCTGACGTTTGTATACTCGGAAGATAATGTGGAACACCACAGTAAGGTGGTGTTTTGGTGCATTTAGTGCTCTCTGATGCTTAAGGGTAAAGCGCTAAGACAAGAACCGACAAACGACAGGCAACGCGCTAATGCATTTTACTGGGCTCGTTGGTACTTATTGAATGATTCCATAATACTAGCAAAACACGCACACAAACATGTTGTCCTGTGTCGTTCTATGTAGCCATTATGCGTGTTCGTTGGTGATATGGAAGCATTCATTATAAAAAGGCACAGTTTCGCTGCAACGGCGAAGCAATGAATGCGATAGCAATAAATTGGAATGTAACGCGAAGAACGGAAAGCAGCTCGAAATTGCCAGCGCGTCGCTCGAGGCCAAAGGACGCACGAAAAGAACGCACACAGGACGAGCGCGAACTATCACGCGTCACAGCTCGACACTTGAAGCGCACTGCTTAAACATAAAGCAGGACGCACGAAACGAACGAACAGGTACACACAGGACGAGCGCGAACTAACTGTCACAGTTGTTACTTATCTCTGTTTGAGCAATGCGTTCCTTTCGCAAACGCGGCCGCTGCAGCGAGCGAAGTGACCTTCGTACGCTCTGTGACTCCAGCGCGGACATCGCGGGGAAAGCACAAGACATACAACCCCCCGCTCTAACCCCAGGCCGCCCCCTTCTTTCCTCGAGATAAGCGCACGAAAGCGACTACGTCCTGTAGGGCGAAGAGCAACAGCGTTCGCATGAGCCGGGCGACGATCTTTAATGCGCGGCAGGCGCGCACATCGCGCCATCTATGTGGTGACTGAGAAAGCATGCTGAAGTAAATGGTGTATATAAACAGCTCGCCGTTAGCAGGCTGAAAGACGTTGCGGTTCGTGGCCTAACGTCTAACGCCACGCGCTGGAAAGCTTTTCTGAATTATATTTCTTTGTCTTTTGTATATATATATATATATATATATATATATATATATATATATATATATATATATATATATATATATATATATATATATATAGGAAGGTGTGTGAGACACGAGGTACGGAGCACAGTTTATTTCAGTTTATATATATATATATATACACGGTGTATCACGGCGGCGACGGGGATGGCAAAATTCAGCCGAGACTGTCCATATAAGTTCTATCGCTATAAAAACACAGGGCGTGCAAACACGGGCGCACGAAAGAAGTCCACAGGACACCACACCGTTGGTTTGTGGTGTCCTGACTTCTTTCTTGTGTTCGCGTTTGCATGCCCTGTGTTTTTAGAAAAGAATACTTACCAACTAACTTAGCTCTCTGTTATTCTATTATGGAAGCATTCAAACTACGGGCGCCTATCTTTTCTCCCCTCTCGTCCACGTCGTCTGTTTTTCATGCTTTATCCTTAAGCCCTGCAACACTTTTTAATCATGGTCACAAAACGCTGCCCATCTCTAGTAGAGGTTCCTGAGGACACATGAACCAAACATTAGAGCGCAAAGCGCAGCCTGCAATTTACAATTAATTCTCAAAGTCAGCTAGAAATCGCTCCTTCTTCTTTCGACAAATGATGCCATAAACCCGAATGACCGCGCCATAAACCCAATGTCTACGGCCATTGGCTGATTTGGGCATCGCGAGCTGCATAGCTACCGCGGCCGCCCCGGGATACCGCAACGAGTGCGCGCGCACGCTCGAGATCGCGCTGAAAGTAAGCGCGTGTTCGAAGAAAGAAAATAACAGACAGTGGTCAAGGTCGTGACGCGCGCTGACGAACGGACGCATCTCCTTCCACCCTTGTCATCCCCGAGCCCTCCCGCGTAGCTTTCAGCACGCTCACTGGAATGAAAGGAGAGAAAAACCGCTTAAAGCGTGCAACAAATCTCCGTAACTCCGCTTGTACTTGACGGATCGTAAAAATTTTTGCGGCAGTATATTCGGGAGCCAATGAACTCTTAATGAAGCCATTCGATGGTTACATGGAAAAGTGCTGCTGGACCCCTTTAGGAATCGTGTAACGCCTACTTGACTTCTGCCATATGCTACATCTGGCATCGAGGCGCCTTTTACTATACGGGAATTGACGTCAGTCAAACGCTCCTTCCGTAGACACTGCACTGCTAAGCCGAATGGTGGGTGTGATGTTGGGAGCCCAACGGCAATCTTCGGACGTACTTTAACAACGTCAAAAAGAAAAATCCCCTCTCGTCTTAGGAAACGTATCCGGTTTTATGGGAGTTAAGTCTATGTGTTGTGGGATCTATTTCACAAACCCTTGCATAGGCCTATTGGATGCACGAAATATGAACGATAAGAGGATATCTGAAACAAAACGTCACCTTCTGCGACATGTTAAATTCTATATGTATTAACCTTTAGAAGCGGGGGAAACGCACCTATTGTCCGCATTTGTAAGTGGTCATGGCCCCCGCTTGAAATGTCTGTTGCATGCTTCGCGAGTGCGCAAGATGCAAAACTGCGCGAAAATATTTACTAGACTGTTACTTTAAAAAAGGCAGCTACTCATATTGACAAGGTATACTAGGTCAAAGGCCAACAGCGAGGTCTCAAAGAAAAGAGTTTTCCGCATAAAAGTTATTACGGTGTATTAGCATACTAATGTATAATATATTTTATTGCCGTTTATAAAACAGGATGAATGATTAAGTCTCATCATGTTATGTTATCAAGCTTTTGGTTTGTTTTTTAATGCAATGTTGTTACGTTTTCTGTGTCTTTCATATTCTTTATTTTTTGGTATCAAGCAAATTGTAGTATTTGTATTTTCATGTGGATAAGTAAAAATGGTTTTTCTGTAGAAACATGTAGATAAATATGTGTCCATACTGAATAATAGTTTTTTGTTCTACAACTGAAGCACACTGCGTGAAAAATTTTGTCAGGATGATTTTCGCTTTACGAGGAGTCTCTGCCACACTAACACGCGAACTTTTGTTTTAATATAATGGGCTTAAGAAAAGACAGGGCGAACGAAATAAAACGTTTATTGTTGCCTAGGCCTGTCGCACCATTTATGGAAGCTGCACTGAGCCACAAAAAAAAGAAGCAAATCAAATAACGCGAAATTTCGAACTAGCGGCTCATGTGGGCTTTCCAGGCGCTCATTTAACGTTAAGGATGCAAACCAGGTTGAATCCGAATAACCGGAAGGCACAACACGCTGACTCAGATAGTTCGAGCAACAGCAGTATTTTTCTTTTCGCTTCGACAGACCTCTCATCGACGTTCGCGTCATTCCTCCCTCCTGTTCTGTTTTTGTTTCATTTTTCCCTTGAGCTCGCATAACCTAATCAGCAGGTGCCTCTTTAATCTTTTTTATTGCGTATGCTGTCATAATAACGGTATTATGCGCTGCTTCAGGGTTTACAACACGCGGCAACGTCTGCGCTAATTTCGTTGACGGTAGCAAAGCAGCCGATTATATGACACGTCATCTGCTTTTGGAAGCACTGACGCGCGTGCTTGAAGCTCCTAGCAATGACCCCGCTACCTCTACCTATTCCCCTAACGACCTCTATAAAAAGGGTTCTCATTTGTAATACTGAGTCACAAATACGCTGTCAACCAAAGCCGAAGGGACGAGTTCTACCTGCTTCATCGAGCGACATGAAGTCCCACACCGCTGTTCTGGCCGTGCTCCTGTTCCTGTGCGTGGCTTCTATACCAGCCCAGGCTTACTGTCCGAGCAATGAGGGCGTCGTCAGCGACTGCAGCTTCAGCGAGTGCACTCAGGAACAATGTGCCGCCGATGGCCTGGAATGCTGCCCTAAGCCGTGCGGTGGTAGCTGGTGTGTCGAAGGCGAGTAGATTTCCCCATCTTCATTATTGAGAAGAAAAAGTTTGCTTCGCTTAATTTTGCTTGACAAGCGCTATCTATCACGCAATCAAAGCGTCATCGACTTATAGCGTAAAGTTGAGATTATGCGAAACCCAGGTCATTTTTGGTGTGCAATTGCGAAATTTTTCATGACTTAGGGTATCACACGCCGGACTGTATTCAGCTACATTCGTGCACATTGTAGTAGCGGCGGAGACGTAACATTCACGGCCTGCTGTATTTTCAACGCAATGAAATTGATCGTCGTGTAGCATACCGCTGCTTACAAGGCTGACGCTATAGCCTTTCAAGCAGATACGAGACTTCAAAGCCGATGCTGGCCTGTTTCCCAATAACTTGGAGAGGGCGATAAAAACATCGGAGCACTGCATTCGGTAGCTTGGCTGGCATCACTATACCTGGTTGAATATTCTGTTGAATATTGTAAGGCGTGTATTGCATCTACGTAACTACACACCCACTCAAGGTATGACGGCCAAATTAAAAAAAAAGTCATTCGCAGGCTTTCAGGAGCCCAATGTTTCGACATACGGTAATTATGGTGTGCCGGTTCAATGCACAGCCTCCCATCGCAAATGTAATTGCATAATACATGAACCCAGACATTGTCAAGCGAAAGCTAACTGATTAAGTACTTCTCGTTAGCGATGCATTAACTTTACCGTATATTATATTTATATTTACATATTTTACTCTACATGCTATTATAAGGAATAATTTATAGGGGAGTGCCGTTTACCAAGGCAGCTGATTTTTAGAAAATAATGGGATTACGAAACTAACAACATAAGATGCACTATAGCGGAAAAAAGATTCCATCTGGAGTATTCCTTGCCAACTGTCCCGCTTAGAAAAAGCAGGTGCTATTTATTAACATTTTGATAATGAATATAGATGGTTGCAATGTTCATCCGATAGCCCCACCATTGCCTTCTTAAAATCCTACCTGTCATCATTAGTTGATACGTATACTGGCGATGTTCAGAGGCAATGTCTAGACGTGCTTTCTCTCTTTCAGAAGATTCGCGCAGTGCATGTAGAACTTTTTGAGCGCGGCATCTGTTTTATTATAGTGGCACTGAAGTTATACTATATAAAATACATTTTATGGCGTTACATTGCTCGTCATATTAAAATTAATAAATGAGAACCAGCCGCTCGTAAGAAATTTTCTTTTTCCTCTTGTAGCTTCGATGCTGCATGAACAAGAACAGTGTTGGAAAATTTTCTTTAGTGCATAAATGAAGCGATGCCCCTCGCTATGAACAGGGCTCCGTAACCTAATAGGTGCAGCGACCTTTGAAGCTGCCTCCTCTCCCTAATTATGACAAATTTTTTTTCGTTGTAGGTGTTGAATAGCACGTTGACGTGAAGGCACTAGAGATGACGCCTGCAGCAGCGCCTCATCTGACCTGTGCTTACGGGTTGTGACTCACTCTCCGTTTTTGCTGCAGTGTGAAATAAACGGATTTGACAGTGTGGCCGTCTGTCCTTTGTCACTCCTTATGAATTTCTAATTTTGGATTACGACACGGCTTATGCGACTAAGGAAAACGGTCGACTGATTATTTGGAATTGAAACGTGATCATGACAATCTCTCGCCCAGGTTTTAGCTAAATTTGGCTTTAGGAAATCGTGTAACACCGTCAAGAGTGGCAGGGGCGTAGCCAGAAATATTTTTCGGGGGGGGGGGGGGGTTCAACCATACATTAGGTATGTTCGTGCGTGCGTTTGTATGTGTGCGTGTATATATTCGCAAGCAAAATTGAAAAATTTCGGGAGGGGGGGGGGTTGAACCCCCCCCCCCCCCCTTGGCTACGCCCATGAAGAGTGGGTATTTCAGGGCTTTGTTGTTGAAAAGCCTGGCTGAGCGAGATGGCTCCTGAATGCTGGGAAAGGCCGGTTTCTGCCACCCACATAAAGAAGCAATGGCTACGTCGTGAGGCGAAGGAATAGTAATGATACATGCGGGAGTTTCGCATCTAAAAAACACGTTATGATTCTGAGGCACGCTGTAGGGGAGGCACTCCGGAGCAGTTCCGACCACCATTTTGCACCGCGCACCGAAATTAATGCACACGGGTTCTCCTGCACTTTGCCCCCATTGGAAGGTAACCACCATGGCTGGAAATCGAGCCAGAGTCCTCGGGCTCCACAGTGTGACACCTTAACCGCTGAGCTACACCAGCCAGTGTGCGAGTAAGGTAGAAGACGAGCGGAAAACAAAAGAAAAAGAAAAGGAGATACGCCTTTTAAATGAGCACCTATTCACTACCGAACGACAGTTTGGAGTAACCCTCTACCCATTATAAATAAGGCCCGTCATCCGGCGACACTGGGAATCGAACCGAGTGCCTCGCGCATTAAAAATTAACGCTATACATTTAGCTTGTTCAAGATATTCGCATTTGAAGATTGTTCGCAGTATGCTTGATTGGGCTGGTCGGTGTATAGTAGATGAAAAATAAAACAGCGCTAAGACGGCACTTCGCCTGTGTCATCTCGTCCCGTCTAAAGCACTGTTTTAATCTTAAAGTGATATAACAAACCTTTATGTACACGGGAAAACGCGAACTTGTGTATCAGACAAGGTGCGGTTGGATAGCGCTAGAAATCTAGAGGGTAGAACAGAGCCGAAGATAGCCGGTGCAACTTAATGCTTCATTTCCTCGAAGTTAGCCGCTGGGAAATACTAACGTTCGCGGAGACATTGAAAATTCAGATGGAGTGCCAGACCACTACAAAACATTGCTAGAAGTGGCGGCGCCATCTTTCAATAGTTGTCCTATCTTTTGAATTGCCTTTCCCGAGGGCGAAAATGTCCTACTTTTGACATTTTTTCGCCAAAAGATCAAGAATTCCCTGTCAGTTTTCCTGCAAGAAAAACATACACAGGAACGTACATATTTATCTTCGTTCCTGCAAATTCGTAACGGCCAGAGTCCAGGAATACTACGCCTTATCATAAAGACTGCTCATATGAATATCGAATACACCTCCATGCACCAAGAAAATTGTTTTCTACGTTGTCACCTTGTCTTCGAACAACGCTTTCCAAATGAAAATACAGATCTTAGATCTTATTCTGCTGCCTACATGCGGGGGAAGTGATTTTAAGAGCCAGAAAAACGTCGAAAACGTCGAAGTTTGGACTCCGCGATCTTAAAAGCCGTGCCCCCACGGTGTTGTTTTGTATACCAAACAACACTGTCAGCACTCTATAGAGTGCTCACTGGCATAGTTTGCAATACTTGCTACAATAGTGCTAATTCGCTGCATATCGCAAACCAGGGTGTCAGAACGAAATGTTTGTAGTTTCGGTTTTAGTATCGTTTCACCGCAAAAAGTTCTGTTTCGCTTCTGTTGCGGAACATCAAAAAAAAAAAAAAAAAGAAACGTACCATAACGGTGCGTAACGGTTTTTGTTTAAAAAATTTGAAGTTAAAGTAATCATACAAAACATTGTATTTGTGGTATAGTTACTTGCACTTCTCTTAAGAAAGTGGGACTGAGGTAAAACACGATCATCCCACGTTCTTCAGAGGATCGTAATTAACTGTACCACGAATCAATTCCAACTCGCAAAAACCAGTGCCCTCCAAAGTTGTAGCCAATATGTTCTCAACAGTCAATTACGAATTTTTCTGCGGGCTCACTGCTGTGTGTCAAGGGAGTTAGCACGATCTCAGAAGCAACACGTCATTGAGTGTATCCTCTGATGTGCGAGATCGCTGTTCTGATAAATAAATCGCCAGGCTTGCGCGGAGCACCCAGCACAGTCACAGGGAAAGCTGGAAGAGCGGCCTTTCTAGAGCCCGATGTAGACTCTCTTGGGGCAACTAATACAAGTGCACGTGCAAGAAACCCACCACGCTATAAATCGTCGCAATTTTTCTGAAGTAAGGAAGCACCCACTGTACCACTTTTCTTGTTTCCTCGGAGAATCGTGGTACCCGCTACACATCTGTAAGGCATTATGCGTACTTTGTGCTGCGGCTGATGATGATGAAGAATTTTGGCTGAGCCCTTTGTCACAGGTTGGAAGCATTCAACGATCGACTTGTTGCGCAATCCGCATTGCGTGACGCCAGGTTGTTCTTCTACTCTTCTGCCACGCTATAGAACATATGAGAACACGAATCCTTGCACGACATGACGCCTGTATAGACCAGAACACAGCGAATTCCATGCGCATCGCCATATTTGCATCGCGCGTCGCGCCATCTATCGCACACGCGACGAAATAACATGCGCGGGCTGCCACGCCAGCAGACGCTACACAGAGCAAACGTGAAACTCCCGAAACTCAGCCCGTCGGAGAGCGTGTTTCGCGTCTTTTCTAGCCTGGACATTTTCGCTGATTTTTTGGAACATCAAGAACATCTTGCTCATGCAAGTCCACAATGTATACAGTACGTGCTGAGTCGGCTGCGGAAGCAACCTCGTCAGATACGTACGCTGTTACATTTGTAAAAAAAACATTCTCGCAGTAGTACACGTGAATCGTAATTGCAGTGCAGCTCGCGAAAGAGTGAAACGATATTTTGTTGCCCCATAGGACAAGTTGTGCACAAAGGTTTGTGAAAGCTCATCATTTCAGCATGCATCGCGTAATAATTAGAGTACGCTTTGCGGGTAGCTTCGCGGAACGTAATTTTTGTTTCACGAGCGCTCTTACAATAATGCGTCTTGCTCACAAAAGCGTGCTATCAGAGAGTATAACTTGCAGTATCGTTCACGATCCCTTTTGGAAGCTGCCTGCGCGATTTTATTCTTCTAACGATGGTGCTTTACAAGCGAAACTGTGCTACTCTTAGTTAAGCCGGTTAGCTACGCCTGCGACGTAAAGGACACTGGCGCGAGTACTGTTTACTTACGTGCCAATATATGTATTATGTGCAGCTGGGTGCCTCGTGTCCAAATAAATTTGGCGATCAAACACTGACATGAAAACACGAAATTCTGGCCAGCTGTTGAGGAGCACCGTGCCTTTATTACCTTTTGAAGACGAAATCTCGAAGGCGTGGATGCCACCAAAAGCACTAAAGCTTAATATTAATACGTTGAAAGTGGCAAAGCATGCTGATTGCTTGTGCTTGAAAGCACTACCTTGCACTAGGTTTTCGTCACGGGAAACGCTCAAAGGTATGAAGTGCACCCCCACACAGAGCTATAGCGCCTGCCTTCAACCCAGCTGCGTGTCACGCAAATTACATTCGCAAAATGAAATAGGTGGGCATCACACTGCAGAATACACGCAGTTAGTGTACTTACTCGCGCATTTTCACTCGGCTCCTAGATTTTCTGCTTGAATAACAGTTATCCACTCGCGGCTAAGCTGAAAACACCGCACCGGCACTATTTCCGTGGCGCGTCGTAATCGTCGCAGACAACGCTAATATCCTCTTGTTGCGCTGCTTGTTTTGACATCCAAAGACAACGCAGTAGTGCCCAGACGAGCTCTTATACGCTGAAGCGGCGTGAACGGGTACTTTTTCGCACTTTAAAGACTCAGAACTGCAGCTTGCCCTGTTTACTTGGTGCAGCCCGCGCGCGCCTTGGCAGCCCGATCAGCCCGGCGTCTGGGTGCGAGAGTATCCGCTCGGCTCGCCAGGAGCCTAGGTGCGAGACAGGCGTGCTCTGGTGTATAGAGTATTTTTGCGAAGGCATTGCAAGTCCCAGCGTGGCTCGGTGATAAAATACTCTATTGCCACGCAGACGGCGCGGGTTCAAATCCAATCTGGTCATAGAAATTTGTTTCTCATCTCATTTTTTTTTCTTATTTCATGCGACAGCGGTTACGGGCACCGGCGGCGTCGGCGGACAACTATGGCGCCAAAATCGGCTCTTGTGATCCCATAACAGCTTTCGCTATTACAAACTTCGGCGCCGAGAATGCCCTCGCTACGCTGGCCTGCGTGACAGTCACGCAAAAGTCGACTTGCGCTAATATAAATCTCTGGTTGCCACTGTTTTCGTTTTTCCGACATTTTGGACACATCTTTGCTCTAGAATTCCTGCCTGACGTACGCGCAAATACTGTATCCTGAGATAGGCATAACTGCTCACATTGTATGACCTCAGTTGTTCCGGATTGCGAAGTTTTCTCGTGAACCGAAAAACTATTTAAAAAATGTGGGTTTCACTCCGGAATTAAATAATAAATAGTTTCGGTTACGTTTTCGTTCCGGTCAAAAATATTGTGTTTCTCATTTTTCAATAAGGTTTAGAGCTGGGCTAGATGGTGACTCATCATTATGCCTATATGGTTAGCTATCGCACTTTCGACGGGGACAAAAGAAACAGAAAGGCGAGTGTCGTGTCCTTTCTGTTTCTTTTGTCCCCGTCGAAAGTGCGCTAGGCATAATTCTCATTTTTCGTTTTCGGTTTTCGTTCCGTTCCAACACATTGTCGGAAACATCACCTTTTATTTTTTTCGTTTCCGATGAAACTGCGCTAAAACATGCCCCAAAAACGATCGCCAAGCTTCTCCATTTCACACAAACGTTGAGAACTGTTATTTGTCGGATGATCGATAGAGGGCGCCACAATACCGCGTGATGCTTTTCGCCATCAGAACACTTTTGAATTCGCCGCCCCGTGCTTCTTGCAACGCTCCTCCTACGTTTCGGAGAGAAATAATTATCAGGTTCCTCCAGGCGTTTTTGCTCGTCGCCTCTGCATTCACTACGTATACTACCTACCTGCCACCACGCAGCTACTCCAATTCGTGTTTTTTGAAGCTCGAAGAATATAGCGTGAGCTTAGTAGCGTGAGCTGCGAAGATTCCTGCACGAGTGAAAATTTCGTTGTAGCGCAAATGTTACGCCGTGAAGGAGAGCGACCTAGTAGGGAGCTTTTTCATGCGAAAACTCATAAGGAAGTAATTCTGTCGGAGCGTCAGGTGACCGTGCAATGACATTCTTGACTGCAGGTCAAGCGTGCCCAGTCTTTGTCATCTAATGGACTTTCGATTTCTAAAAGCAGCTGCAAAAGAGTTAATTCAGCTTGAATTGTGCGCTTCATCAGCGAGATAATTTGGATAAACGACAACGAGGTAACGGCATTTTGGCCCGTTACGGCCGCATGCGATTCTCTGTCCACAGACTACAGAACATGAGAACAGGGCTGGGCAGGGTCGAGGATATATATCTGGGGTGTCAAACACACGGCCCGCGGCTTCACAAGGAGTAAAGTTCTGGGACATCAATAAATGGTATAGTCGCATTTTTTAGCCTATTCCTATTAAATGCGAAGCATTTCTTAGCGAACCTCTGGCACTTTGAGCGTTTCTATCTATCTATCTATCTATCTATCTATCTATCTATCTATCTATCTATCTATCTATCTATCTATCTATCTATCTATCTATCTATCTATCTATCTATCTATCTATCTATCTATCTATCTATCTATCTATCTATCTATCTATCTATCTATCTATCTATCTAGCCGCTTACGTCGTCAAACCCTTTCCACTAGACACGTGTGGCACATACCCGTTTACCACGGGCCGCGGTGTACGGGTATGCGCCGCAGGTGATTGACAGTTTATGTCTACCCAGGAACGGCGAGAAGAGACATTGGTAACTTGAATGCTAGAGAGTTAAGTAAAACCAACATCGGCAGCGTTGACTCAACGAATGGAAGTAATGAAAATTAGGATCCTAGCAGGAATCGAACCCAAGTATTCTGCGTGGTAATCAGGTATACCTGAATATATTCCACCACTGAGCCACGCCAGGTCTACAAATTGGTTCGGAAAAACAGCCCACGCAGGCGTAATCTCGGTGCAACGTCATTTGTGGTTGTGGTGCTGGCTATCTAATTTTACAAGAAAGCAACAAGCACTACATGATACTCCTACGATGTGTACTGCTACGACACGGGCGTCATATCAGATTGACGTCTGTAGTTCCAGTGTTGGCTCCGATTTTATAGCAGTCTAATAAACATTACGTTTGTATTCCTATGATTTAGCAAGCTGTATTGCAGCATTGCTCGACCCCGCAGGAATACATTAACGAAAGTTGCATATGATATCCACATCACCGCATCGTAAAGTGCACTTCGTCCACCAGAACGATGAAGTGTCATCTTCATTTCTTGGCCGATGGCCTCATGCTGACCGAGGATGATGTGAGATTGATTGACAGCCGCTTTGTAGACTAGGCTACGTAGGCCACATATGGCCGGGTAGTCTACGAATAGGACAAAGACCATCCACTGATGTTGGTCTACGTAGCACTATCCCGTGCTAACAGCCTCGACGGCCTATGCCTCACCAACGCGAAAGGTGGCTTCAGGTTCCGATATGTCGCCGGCTCTGTCGACAAACAATTTGTCGACGAAATGACCGAGACATCCGCGAATTCCAACAGCTCTACTATACCACATACTTCAATACACATGGACCCCTCTTCACCACGATCACGACCGGATCCTATAACAAGTCATGGCCAGCTGCTGGTGCTCACTGATCACGGTGATGATAGCCTTGTTCAAGAACTGTCAAGAACTTCTTGCACACATGCACACGGGTTCGTGAAACGCGAGTGCGTTCTCGGGACACGAATAAGCACTACATATCAGCTTACCGCTTCTGGTGTTGGTAATACCCACGTTGTCATTGGCAGCATTACCCAACCGTAAACAACTGCCTATATAACACATATGCAGCTCTTCAACATATATATGTGTGCGTATAAGATATATACAAACCTTTAGCGTCATTTTGTAACGTGTCGCTCAGTAAAAAAAAGTTGCGCCACAGTCACCTACCCGCCACATGCTTCGCATAACATCGACTACCACGGCACGTGGGATCTGCCGTATTTTTCATAACAATTTGTTCGGGTAAGCTCAGAGACGGGACTGGTCTAAAGCATTTTTTTAAGTGAGGCACCCGATGCGGTCACCATGTGTTGAAGCCAGCGCCTCCTCTATTTTTTCAATAGAGGAGGCGCTGGTTGCAACATAACCGTGGAATAAAATATCTGTATTTCGGAATCGGCGTCGAGATTTCAGTCATTCTGTAGATCGGTATCGATATCCTGACGGCAAATGTTCTTCTGAAATAACCCTTATATGACATATTGGAAAGACGGTCTTTCAAACGGCACCGTAAGGTGACATTTTGTGCAATGTCCCCCCCCCCCCCTCCAACCTTCTTGACTGCCTAGGCCCCCGCAGGACTAAATTTCGTGATTGCGGCCCGCTAGCTGAGATGAGCTTGAGACCCCTGATTTATATACCACGTCAGATAGTTTTAGAGTATCTGATAGTCATGATACCTTTGGCATAAACGACAGCACTATTTTCGTCATATCATTTCAACATGCAAGATACATCTTCGACACGAATCTTTGGGGCGATCATAGCAATTTGAGGCGAATGGTAAGCCGCAATAGCCAGTGGAGCCCTGAAAGAGTGGTTCGACCACTGGCGTAGCCAGGAAGGCGCGAGGGGGAGGGGAGTTAAAACCCCTCCCCCCTCCCTCGAAGTTTTTCAGCTTTGCATGTGTATATGTACACTCACACAAACGCATGCACTAACATACGCAGAGTATTACTGAACCCTCTCCTCCATCCCACCCCCGAAAAAAAAGTTCTGGCAACCCCCCTGGACACACATTAGCCAAAGATTCCTCACTTGAATGCAGTACTTTCTCCCCCTCTCAAGTTTAGACGCAAGATTGCGCACTTTCTTTGTATGGTAAACAAGCCCGAGTGGCAACGGGAGATTATTTAGGGCGATGGTAGTGATAATTGCTAAGTCCTAATAATTAGTTTCTTAAGTATACCTGTTTTGGCGAATGCTGAAATCCTAGAAAATTCAACCGTGCCATTACCCGTAGCACAAGCTTTTGATTTCTTTTTTCTTCCAAAAATGTGCCCTTAACACATTTCATTAATTGTATTGCTGTCCAGCAAGCACGTTCATTGAAAATAATAATAATTAGTTAACTTCATGGGTTTTACATCCAAAATGGCGACAGTGTTATGAACCACGCTTGAGTGCGGGAATGCAGATCAATTTTAACAAGCTGGGGTACATTTAAGTGCTCCTTAATCTAAGCATATGGGCGTACGTAAAATATATTTCACAATACAGACACATACTATCTCGAATAGTTATTCATATCGCTGCCAAATTTCTGTATTTAGATTGGCTTTGCGAGCTCTCATTCACTTATTGTTAAATATAATTTCCATGTTTTGTAACAATCCTAGGCTAAAGCAGGTGCTACAGAAGAAATAAATGTTTTATTTTACTTATCCGGCTGGCAGAGGCCCCTTGGTCACCGCTGCCAGCATGCCAGCAGACTATTTCAAATCATAAGAATACAGAAATACTGTCACGGAATTACATCATAGAAGCATTTGCATAGCTAGATATCCTGTATGCATTAACTCTACGAGTCCAGCCGTACAATACATCTTGAGCATATGTTTAAAAATAATTGTGTTTCATGATACGTTAACTTTCTTTACTGTTTTATCGCGAAGGCAGTCGCTTGGACCCCACAGATTGTTTATCGATATTTGGCTGTATGGAAAGATGACCAATACAGTCGAACCCACTCATAACGATACCGGTTTTAGCAGTATATCAGTTGTAACGATGAGACGCTGCCACACCGTCAACTTTTGTATGTTTACCATGGTGAAATAACCCGCTTACAACAATGCATCGTTGGTTATAACAATGAACTCTCGCTTCTGCGTGTCCGCGCTGAAAGACAATGGAAGGAGAAATTCTTAAAAAGGAAGAATCAAAACGAGAACTTTAGGACGCTGCACCTCCGCCCACCACCCCAACGGGAACCGCACGCTAACAGAATATAACCTGCGTTGTATTCCTCTCAGTATTGACACCGATGCCCGCCTCGTCCGTCACCCTCCCACCTTTTCGAACACGAATAGGCTACACCGCACCAAGCCAAGGTGGTGTTGACGCGCACCGTGGCAGTAGCCCATTCGAAGTCACGGTATGCTTTACCGCATAACGTTGTGCATGGCGGAAAAGCTGACTTTTCAAAACAGTTGCAGTCGCATACGGATCGCTACGCGACAGCGTTGGTTCGAGCCTGCGAGATGAGCGACGCGGCAGTGGTGGTGCCTTAAGTTATTGCAGTTCAAATATGCACTTTGAGCAAACTGTCGGGCTAATGAGACTTTGTAGAGTTTCAGCATCCGACATTTGATACGTTCTTATACGTTGACTGTACAAATTTGTGCCGGTCCCATGAAAGCGTCGGAATTTTCAAGCAAGTCCGAATGATCTGCAGCTGTGTCATCCTTATTGGTGATATGTGTTGGAATATCGCATCGAATATTATAGTTTTCTAACAACAGCCTGAATTTGCCCTATTCTGATTTTTTTTTCTTGCAACCCATTTATAAGAATTTTTAGTTATAACAATTTTGCGGAAAAGCGATTTTCTTCGAGCTTGAGCATTGTTATAATGGTGTTAGACTGTTTTGAAATCAAATTGTTGGCTTTGATGCAGCGACAGTGTAATAAATGGATGCGTGCAACGTCATATGGTACTTTGTTTCCGGTTTCAAGTTCTTGCACGATTTCAAGTTCTTTATTGAACTCCTTGAAACAGTACGTTGCAATGCCGCCACCGCAGTAAACCCGGCAGCCTTGCCCTCACCACATTTGATGGCACAAAAAGATATTAGTTTTTTGGGAGAGGCGTGCCTGGAAAAACCATGCTTCTGTTTCAAGGCACGACGTCAAAGGGGGAGTGTGAAACCCTCACCCTCGAATTTGACAGCAGATTTTTTTTTTTTTGCCTGATGTTCAGCCTTGCATCAGTGTCAGTTAAACATAGAATGCGCACAGCATCAAAATAATAAAAAAGAGCTGGGCAATAAGTATGTTACCTACAAATATGCATTTCTCATTAGAATGCAGGAGCATATTGATCGCAGCAGCGCATTGGACGATGGAGGCAACGCATGCTCGGCTAATCATCGGAAGCGTTGCGTCGACATTTCGCCAGAGCGGAAACAAACTGGCCGCAGAGTCGATCGGAAGCGAGTCGTTTGCAGCAGAGGTGTATTAATATGGATGTTATTGTGTGTATGCTAGTGTTTTTCATGGCGGTCGATCGAATCCCCTGGGTATCGTTATGCAATGTACGCGCAGCCGAAATGGGAGGCAAACGCACAGTGCCGCACAGCCCGTAGGACTCTCCCCAATTATCAGTGACCGGTGCCCCATGTTAGCCTGTAGTTTTCCGAAACAATTAGTGTCATGCTTTTATCCTTAACTAGCATCGTGAAAGAGCGGACCCACGCTGATAAACACGAATGAGATCGACGTTGGCCTTCACTAAGTCACCAGGTTTGTATAGCTGTGCTTTGGGTTTAACCAGAGGATATGTTGGCTGAGGCACACGTAGGAGTGGTAATTCGAGAAATCAGTGAACATGAAATGAAGTCGTTGGGCACTTGTTTACTTTTTATTATGTGAATTGCTTGCAGCCTACCGTTTTCATAACAGGCCGCCGTGACACGGCCACTCTTGAGGCGGCGTGTCACTTGGCAGGGGACTGCATACGTCTCGCGATGGATGCTTTTACGTGTGCTTTTTCCGAACGCAAGGTCCCCCTACCTCGGACGGGGATTTTTAAACGCTTTTATCAATTGAACTTGGCAGCACTTGGAAGTTTTGACAAGCAGCTCGCTTATGTGAAAACGTGGCATCTGCATCATGTCTGGCATTGCACCTGTTTTCAATCAATCAATGAAATTTTATTAGTCTTGTCAAAAATATAGTACATTGAAGGTAAATATGCAGGAAGAGGTCCCAAGGTTATACACCGCAGGCGGGACCTCCTTGAGCGATAAGTTTTACATTTCTAATCACCACAGTGCTGATGTGGTGTGGCGTTTTATAGGTTATAAAACTTTTGATATATATTTATGATTTTAAATCCTTTCTAATGGTTAGAGTTCTTTATCATCTTGTACCAGCAATCATTTTCCAAAACATGAGCAAGAAACTGCCTGTTCACATTCTTCCAATCGACAGCACCCTGCGGGTTTTTGGACCGAAGCATTTCCTCTACCGAAGCACGTGCACGCTGGTGGAATTTTCTTCGGACAAAGACGGGATTGGCGCCATATGATTATTCGCACTAAAATGTTGTAATACGGGACATGGTATTGCTTTGTCAGAGTCAGCCCTTCGGAATTCGTGTGTTCATAGGGCGCAGGTTGCATTTGATAACTCGTCATTCGGTCTCAGGACCGCAGGATTCCATGACGAAGCAGAACAAAGCCCTTGTTGAGCAGGTAACCCATACTAGCTGTGACTCGACTGACTCGATGGTAGTTACTGCAGAAGGTCAAATGTCCAACAAGCACAAAAAATGTGCGGACGACCACTATATCCGCAAGACCTGGAGTAGTGCCGTATGTTCGCAATGTGACCCACAACCTAAGGAAGCTGGTAGACGGGTATGGCGTCTCGCTTGATTCTCGGAAGCTGTAAAGCTAACGCAGTGCTGCCCACACCTCTAGAGAGCATCAAAAACAGGCAATGCTTTAGGGACCCGTTTACTTCTTAAGCATAATATGAAAAAGCTAACAGGTAATGAAAGCATGAAAACATAACAGGTATAGTTTATGGTGTTTATTAAAGCGCAGTAATTATTACTAAAAACACTCATCGTCCTTATACTCAAACACATAACTTACGAATGTGCACAGCGTGCAGTACTGACCATTTCGTGCCATGCTGATGATACACTCAACAATTTGAGTGGCGTCATTTTGTTGCAGTTTGTTGCAGTAAATGTTTGCAGTAAAACATTTTGTTCCAATAACTTCCAACAAGGCAAATTCAAGTTCTTCTCCCTCTATCACGCCGCTGCATTTATGACGTGTTCGCTTTCCACTTGCCGTGCTTTCACATGCAGTTCAAAGAAGGCAAGGTCACCCTAGAAAGGCTATGCTCGAATTCTCGAAGGGTAGACGAACGAGAAAGAGTCACATCAGAGTGATGCACCTCAATGAAGGTGGGATTTCGGCAATGATTGGCAAAATATATAACATGCTGAAGGACGGTCAATCATAAGGTAGAAAAAAGCGCACGTCACAGCCGGTAATCTTTCCTCGGCCCCATAAAATGTTCACTAACTTTAGGCCCTTTTGCGAAGACAAATTCCTGTGGTGAATGGACGAGCAATGTTGGTCGTTTCGCCGATTAGGCACACACCATCTGATACGCTGCTTGCACGTAGGTTAGCAAAAGCTTCTTATTGATGATTGCATATAGTATATGATGGTATACTGGGGTTAAGTCAGGCCAAGATGGGCCAAACAAGTGGCCATTACTTATCAATAGGTTATTGACAACTCAATCGTTAAGCTCCATGGTCTATGCACACCAAGACGCGGCCGTGTCTTTGAACGCCAAGTTTTTCAATGCAATAACAAGCTTTACCGATTCGTTAAGCTACAAGCTCATTTAAAGCGACAGCATTGCGATATGACATCAAATATCACAGTTTAACACCATTTATTTTTAATTTCAGTGGGGCTTTGCAGTAGTGGTTAACGGATAATATACTATAAATTTCAGAGTCGGCGCTTAGGACGTGGTATGTCAAAGAATAGATTGTTTTCTTTAAATTTGATCAAATGTTATATCAACAAGAATATTTAAATAAGCTTCCTCAGTTCTCTGAGAACAAGCATAAATTGTTTCCGTTCCCTTTTAGCAATGCACACCGCATGTCTGTTTGACCACAGTAATTATTTACTGTGCGTGTGGTATTATTTAGTTAGATTTAACTGTAGCTTTGCAATTATCGCATATATTCCACTAAGTTAAAGCCGACAAAATAAAATCACCCTTGCCGTCGGTGGGGCCCGACCGTTCAAACTTCTAAATAGGGGTCCGATGCTCTACCAATTGATCTACGACGGCGGGCGTCTCCTCGTCCACTTTATTGGACATTTCTGCGCGTGTAATCTGGAATTAGCCAGGACCAGTCGTAACCAATACGGCAAGTGTGGAACACTTGTTTTTCTAGTGAAGGTCACGTATATAGCACGTGATCATTGTTACGAGCTGGAAGCTGACCAAAACTCACCCGGTCCCTTATGCATTCACCTAAGACGACTCGAAGGCGAAAAGCCATCTTCTTTTTCTGGTCAGGTACTGACCCTGCCCCGCCACCCACCGAAAGCTTTCCGCACCTGACGGGGTTCGGTAGCATTGCAAGCTTCCTGCACCACGCATGGTTTCGCACTGCCTCCGTGACCGGCCCACCTTTGACCATGCGACGATGTCATGTTATGACGTCATCGTGCGACGTCACTATGACGTCATAGTTACGTCACAAATATGGCCATATGTTGCATCGCAATGACGTCATATGGTGACGTCATCACGTGATGATTTTTTTCATCATTTGTGTTGGCGTTGACGCCGGTCAATTTTCGCGTTGGATGAGGCGTCTAAGGCTTGCGCCTTATTAAATCTTCGCATGCTACTTCAAGGCGTTAAGTCTGCCGGGACGACGCCCTCGCTATGAAAGAACGGAAGAAGGGGGATCGTTGCCTTTCTTCCGTTCTGCCTACAGTAGTGGTTCGTTGTGGAGTGTTTGTTTAAATGCGTTGCTTAATGGGGGCTGATGTTTTAGAGCTGCTTTCAGAGATGCTTTTGCTTTTTTTTTTGGCTGTGTAAAACTCATTACTACAAATATATGTCAAATGTTGCCCCCAAGAACCGACAATTGTATTTTCCTCAGTGGTACTGTAAGACGTCTTCCACAAGGTAGCGCCACCAAACCTGAGCCGCTACATTTTGAATGCACCCTACTACAGGAAATTTGCGTAATGTTATGTGATTTATGACCCAGTAAAAGCAGGGAATGATCCAACTATCGCCTCAGTAATATATTTAGCGGAACCACTATTGGGGGCGTGGAGTTAAGGAGTCGCCCTCTATCGGACGCGCCTCGACTGCTTGCTAGGTAGGATGCCGCCGGCGCGCTCCCCATAGGTCTTGCTGTCGGCGCTCCACAAAATCACCCTCCGGAAGCTCTCTGGGACATTTCTGCAGGTACTTTCGAAACGAAATATGTGCCTTCCTGTGAAAAGAATAATTTTCGACGGACAGAAAGCACAAAATAGTTTACAGCTTAGCTGTTTCTTTGCAGAAGACGGAGCGCCCGCTTCCCACGATCACCGTGATAAAGACCCCTGAGCCGGCTTCTTGCGCAAGAGGTATAGTCAGCGGCTGAGCGCAAATTGTGTGCAATATATCGTTAGAGTAGTCTGCCTGTACAACCAAGCGGAGCGTTAGAGAAAGAAACCTCAAGTCAGCGATCGCACGGGTTCGCGACGATTGACGGTGCCTCTGCATGTATGAGCGTCTGCATGTATTTTCGTACTGATGGTTTCGCTTTTGCTACGAGCACGTATTGGCACTGTGCTGTGAACTTTAGGCCGCAAAATATGAGAATTTGTGAGTACATAAACAACTATCGTTACGCGGACGCTATCAGAACAGTTCAAAAACAATTTTGTTACAACTACGATTTCGGTGCGCTTATAGCAACTTTGTGATGTGCCGTTCCGACAATTCGATGTTTTTTTGTATAAATTCGGGCACGTTTTAATGTATTTTGACGAGTTGTCTCGCACTGCATATTGATTGGTCTTCTCAGCGAGCAAATGCCGCTGGTTCTGTTCCTAATTCAGTGCATTCGTTTCGTTTGATGCTCACCCAAAGTTGGAGCAAATGCGATGCCTTTTTTAATATGCTCCTAAATTATCGTTCCCTTTGCATTTCAGTGAACATTCTGCTCTATGCTATCAACAAATTCATAGACCAAAGCTGCACCACTCCGAGAGTATTGGTTGAAGCACAAGCGGTCTACGAGGCCAAACATGCAGCAGCATGCAACGCCAAGGAAAAGAAAGAAAACGCAGTAACATTCACCGGACTTGTTCTGCAGATGTCGGCTGTGCACGAGGACCCGCATGAACTCGAAACAGCGGTGAAAGAAAGAGAAGTTATAGCAGCAAACAGCAGCTCTAAAGCAGTGTAACAACAACGCGTAAAGAGTAAAAATGCAATATTTTAATGCACAGTATTATTTAGCGAGTGCCCATGCAATTTTGGCAGCCATGTCGAGTTTAATGCAAACAGCGCGGCCTCTTTCCCACCTAAATAATTAAGGCTTCAAGAAAATACTTGGCGCTGGAGAGGCCCAACTTCAGTTCGAGAGTGACACAAGTAAATTTGGACTTTTTAGCACTTAGTGTTTGCGTCAGGAGAACGCAAGCTTGGCTGAAATAATGTGATTGCCAACCAGGGGCGTAGCCAGAAATTTTTTTCTGGGGGGGTTCAACCATACTTTATGTGTGTTCGTGCGTGAGTTTGTATGTGTGCGTGCCTATATGCGCAAGCAAAACTGAAAAATTTCGGGGGGGGTTTGAACCCCCCCAACCCCCCCCCCCTTGGCTACGCCCCTGTTGCCAACATAAACGCAGCAAACATCAGCCACAGCATTTCACTCGCTCGCTATGTACATCCAACAGCAAACGTTTTGTGGCTTATGAAGCTGAAAGCCTTCAATGCCTCGTCAAACGGAAAGATTGACCCACGGCGTCGGCATCCCGCATCAGCGGCGTGAACACGAGTGATTAAAAAAATAATCGTCACGCGATGACGTGACCATACGACGTCATCATGACTTCATACATCGCCAGAATTTGTAACGTCATTATGACGTCAACATGACGTCACATAACGTGACTCACATGATGACCTATTCACATGACATGGTAACTGTGTATTGCTTCTGTGCACTTGTATTGGTTGCCACTTGTATTGTAATTGCACTTGTATTGGTTGCCAAGGAAACCCATAAGCCCATGATCCATTTCCTCGGGGTCTCAGCAAAATTACAATGATTTATAGCGTAGTGGGTTCCTCGCAAGTGCACTTGTATTGGTTGCCAACAGTCGTCGCGTCAACAAAGTGCACATAATGCCTTACAGACGTGTAGGTGGTGCCTCGCTCCTCCGCAGAGTGACGAATAATGGCTTAGTAGGTGCTTCCCAACTTCACAAAATTGTGATTTATGGCGTAGTGGGTACCTTTCTAGTGTACTTGTATTGTAGCCCCAAGAGAGCTTACAACGGGCTAAGAAACGCCGCTCTTCCAGCTTTCGCTGTGACTGTGCTGCGGTTTCAGCGCAGGCCTGGCAATTTTTTAATTCAACGTATCTAAACAATGACTTGTGTGTCTGCAGTCGATTTTGTAGACGCTGAGCACGGGGCCGACGATCAAGAGGTCGCACCTGGTAAAAAGTAGCGCTTTTCCATTCTACGGTATAAGCTTCATTAGCCGGCGAAAAGCGCGCGCGAGCCATTGTCTCAGTGCGCACTGTCTGCTACCCACCGAACATCGCAGCGCCGACGCAGCAGCGAAAGTCTTCGTCGCGGAAGTGCTTGTTGCACACACGACTCGTAGCCAATGGCTGCTTGCCGGTTCTTAGCTTCACAACCCACGCTACAAGCAGTTTCTTTTGGCGCGGTTATCGGTGCAGACTGACACTGCGGTTCCGTAAGTCCGGCACAGCGGCACCGAGCTATTAATAGAGCACCATGTTCGTCGGCTTCGGAGGCAGCCACTCCTATTACGGTGGGTTCAGTTGTGTTCAAAATGCGAGAAAACCTCCGCATTTGAACAGACCGCAGCACAGATGGAACTTGTAACTCGTTTTCAAAGCACGCGGCAGCGCTCGACAAGCAGCCAACGCGGCCGCTGAGAACGCGTGATCCTGCCAAGCACGTCACGCCGACGGTGGCGCCGGCGCTTCCAGTGATGGGCCTCGCGCCCAATGCCGTGTCTTGATTATTATCGATGTTCTATTCACCAAAGTCGCATACTATAAAAATATTGCGCTCCGTGATAACGACATGGTTGTGAATGACGTATTAAGGTTACCTTGTGGGTAGGACTTTCGAAGGGGCACGATGCCAGACAGCATACTAATAGGCACCCTAATCTTTACTTAAGCCTTGGGTTGTCGCACCGGCGCATGCGTCATATACGCTAACAACAACTTGGATTAGCATCACGACCCCTATTTTTCAAAAAAAGCAAACATACCTAAGCCGCACAGAAAGCTCCTTCACGTTTTAATGGAGGCGATACCAGTGCGGTTGACTCGCATTTCTGTTCACGGAGGGCAAACCTTACTCTAACTGAGCAAGGAGGCGTTTACGCGAACCCAACGCACCCAAAGAACCCAAGGTCAGGGTACCCAATTCTAAAGGTCTCTAGTGGCTTTGCTTTAAACGGATGGATGTGGTTGCATTCTCCCAGAAATTATGGACTAGCTAATAATTTATATATTTTTCTCCATTCGGTGAATTCAATGCTGCTTGTTTTCACTATATACGGCGTGAGCTAGCATTGCACTTACGAACGTCACATGTGCATCACGTCAGCTGCTAGTAGCAGGGTTGCTGTTCTGGGCTACCTTGCGCCAAAGTGGCTACTTTCGACCCCGTGAAAATTTCAGGTTGGCGCCATGGCTACATTATGGCTACTTTTAACTTCTGTTATGAGGCATTTAGTAAGCAGTTTTAACACGAAAGTGTTTTATGCCGGGGTCCACCAAGACTTTCATGACGTATTTCTGTCACGGAAGTACCTCAGAAAATTGAACGCCATGAAATGCAAAAGAAAGAAACTACAAGAAATAGTTCCGTTTATAGGAGTCCAACCCATGACCTCTCGGCCCGCGACTATAGCTGGCGCGCATTTAGCCCACTGAGCTACCGCCAAACACATAACGGAGACAACATTAACGAGCCTTTTATCTTTCACACTTTCCTCTCACAGGGAACTTGGATGGATAGATGCTGTGAGAGTACCCTTTATAACAGGGCGGTGACGTGTGCCACCAGGCTCGAAAAAAAAGAACACGCCGTTGCTACGACCGTCCCATTCGGTGCATTTCCAATAAAAGGGTAATTTCGTCAACGCTTTCACACACCGCGAGGTGGTGGCTTTAACCCAAGCCTCGCTCGTAGCGTCCATCTATATAAAAAAGTAGCTCTCCGATGCTCGCCTGGCTGTTGTCGCTTCGCGTTCCCAGCTCGCCATGTGATACCGCCAGGCTAGAGGGAAAGCACGACGCGCGTAGCGTTTCTCTTCGCGTTTGACGACGCTTTGAAAGAGTGCTGCATATCGAGTATCAGTGCTTATTACGCACTTGTTGATGCCAAATATGCGGGAGATTCACCATATGCGGTGTCCACGTATATGTTAAGTCATGGTCATGGGCGTTAGTCAGAGATGGTACAGAGATGTGCCATTAGGCGTCAACGTCTGCGGTGCTATATCTGCCATAACACAGTAGGCATTGTACAAGCTGTCATATACCACACTATGAACAATCAACTGCTTCTTTGGCGACACGTTTCACTTTCGTGTTATACCGATTCGTATGACAGAGGGATCAGCCATCGTCTTTTTTTGTTTGCAGGAAAAATACCAGCAAGCCTAACGACTACCCTTTGCTTCCAAGCTGTTCTGACATGTCAGCCGATGCATGCGCATGTCCTACCCCCGCTAGCAGTCGGGTGCGCATCGAGGCGCCTCGACGCAATGCGCGGCGCGCCTGTCAAAGCGAAGTGGCGAAGTTCTTGTTGGCCTGGTCAATGTGACTCACACCTACTGTGGGGGATTGGCCAAGAATATGGTAGTTTTATCAATTAAGTTAAAAATAAAATTGGGGAACCTATACAATATAACTTGCAAATAAAGATGAAGTTTAGCGTGTCTTTTGTCTAACAGGTTGACGTTGTTGCGCTTATGTTGGCGAACGCGGTGCTAGCCAGCTGTTCACGCTGCCCGTCACTGATGTTGACGCTAGAGCTAGTTTCTAATGCTGATACACAACGCGCGTTCTCGTGTGAACTTGACAAAAACAGGAATCCGCAACAAAATGAAGCTGGACTGGTCATCTTCAACCAGACATCAGTATACTGAACTGGCATTATGATAACTACTATATTCATTCTCGATCTATGCCTGCCTCAACGATTAATGCACCTTCTGATTGGTTGGCTAGATTGTTTCAGTGTTGCTCTGTCTCTGACAATCACTCCCTCTATTCTACATTCACTATATGCAGGCGTATGGAACTTATAATTTCATTTACTTGCAACTTGCTTATGGCTTGAAGACCAAGCAAGGGGCCATAAACCTGTGCGCTTATTTCTATTTTATTGCTGATTCAGAATGAGAATATTCACTTTTCAATAATGACAACACTTTTCATAATGCCGCTTTACTACCATTTGGCTATAAAGTTTGGCGATGGGATTCAATGGCTTGGCTACTTTGGCTACTTTGAGCTTAAATTCTGGCTCCTTTTCGAGTCTGCGCAACGACAACCATGGCTAGCAGTAATATCGGCAGGTAACGCCCTAAACATTAGTGATAGTATTGTTGGCCTCTCACTTGCACTTTTACGATAACTGCTCAATAATAAACTATATTTCGCCGTCTCTTCGGCTGCATGCTGGATTCCACGCCAAGTATAATCTACTCTGCAAACGTTTTGATTGTATGGTTCTTATGCATAAATAAACAAATCCGCTTAGCCCGATATTGTAGCACTGCCGAGTGCTAAAGAAGCATCCATCTTAGTGTTCAGTTCACCCATCATACGACTTCAGGCTTCAATAATAGAATGCTCATCAGGAATTTCTTCTAAGCTTGCGCAGCCATGCAAGTGATCAGCGTCTTCCATTAAAACTACGTGATATTCCAATGCATGGTGCGTTAAAAAGCAGTGTGCCGGAACGAAAAAAAAAGAAAAAGACAACAAAAGCTCCATGCCTTTGCGTACAAAAAAACGTTCGAAGCGTAGTTCAATATATTTCCCGCGGTCCAACAGAACTTCTTTCACCGGTTTTCGATTCAGGGGAGAAGCTCGGTAATTGAATGCAATACTGACTCTAGGCAGGGATGGATCGAGCTACTACCGGTTGAGCGCCCCAATAATGGCAAGCCCGTCACACTTTGAGCTGGACAATACTTTCCTAGACATCGTAGGGAAGCACACAGCAAGAAAAAAAAAACGCGTGCAGAGGGAATGGCAGCCAGAGCGGTGCAACTTCTTGCAAGCAGATTTATAGGTTATTGTGGAGCGGGAATTGCTTGCAACGTTTCTTGACACGCCGACAGAAGCCGTTAAGAGAAGTTAGTGACCATTGCTTTCTCCGTGTGAAGCAGAACCGAAATTGGAATTGTTTGTATGTGGTAGAAAACTAAAGGCATGAGCAATTATTTTTTGTTCAGCCACCCTTTTCAGAAGAGTTTATTAGCAACATAGCCAGGACGTCACACTTCTTGCTTTTGCGACAAAATATTCCCATATCGTATTCGGAAATGTATGACGCTTCCTTGATCGCTACTTGGCTAGTGCCAGTAAAGATCGTTAGAGCCACTTTAATCCCAGCAGAGCCTTATAAGTTTCCGATAAATCAGATCTTAAGTAACAGTAGCCTCTATTTCTAATACTTGTAGGTTTTACTACAAAATAAGAAAGTATATGCTTCTTAAGGAAACCTGCCCCCTATAAAATGTTAGAGTAATCAGTATAATCGCTATTGTGATGACCTTGAAGCATTTCGGGCGGAAAATCATGTTGATAATTAAAACAAAGAGAATACTGCTCGTTAGCGCGCACTCGTTATCGTTAGGTATGCTTCATTTTCATGCCAAAGAGTTAAAGATAACCCCTTTCCTTTATTTAATGCAGGCGAACACCTTTCCAGCAAAAAGCGCAAAGAGATTACGATCTAGCTTTGTCTTCTTTCTCTGCTTAGCAGCTAAAACCAATGGCTCTCTTCTTTTTAAAAATTGCTGGTGTACAAAGAGATTTCAGACAAAGCACAGTTCAAAACGCAGCCTTTTGTATGGAGACAGAGTTCTGGGCTATCCACCTTCCCTCTGCATTCGGCTGGAAAGTCATTGCTCTTCTTTTGTTGTACAAAATGAGGAATTATATTCTGTGTCCTTCGTTTCTCCGTTCCTACGTGCAAACCAGGGGACACGTGTCAATGTCATTTGCTTCGGCTGGCTCATCCAGTTTTCACCTATCTCCTGATAGCAGTCAAAAGAACGATGCCCTGCGGGGACACTCTATTGAGGGTTATTCTTTCTGAATCGTTATGTATTTCCTTTCATTCTCAGCGCTAAGTATTTTATTTAGCGGGTCTTAGATTTTCTACCTTCTTTTTATTTTGTTTCCCTTATTGTGCACATAAAGGCTTGACAAACGTGACTTGAAGGCAATATTCTGTAGAAAGGCCGAAAACTGTTTTAGTTGGTAAGGTTGCATTATGGTTAAAGCAACGTTGACACAGGAGGAGATACAACGAGCGCTTACTTGCAGCTGAAAGGTTTATTAGAAGACCCATAAAACGAAAGATAAGAAAGTGAACCCAAGCGAACTGCGCAGTCACCGTCGCGTAGAAAGCTTCCCAAATTGCAAAACGGCAAGAAAAGCAAGAGTGCGGGAAGTTTGCACTAAGTCGCGCAAAGCTTTGCACAGCGAAGAACGGGCCTTTCGCCGCTCGCTGAGCAACCTATTTCTCTATTGCTTTATATTTCTATATAGAGCTGGACGGCCCGGTCTGTGTCTGCTTAGTTTTCTCTGTCTTTCTTCCTCTTTTTCTTTCGATATCTTCTCTCTCTTTTTCCGTATTTTCTGCCTCTGGTTATTTATATTGCTTTCAACGCCTCTCTCCCGGCCGCGACGGCCGCATTTTCGCTGGCGGCGAGAATGCTTGAGGCCCGCTTACTTCAATTTAGGCGCATGTTAAAGAACACCAGATGGTCAAAATTTCCGGAGCCTTCCACTGCGGCGTCTCTCATAAACAAATCGTAGTTTTGGGACTTTGAACCCCAACAGTTATTTCGGTCTCTCTCTTTCTCTTTGTATCTTTATTTCTCATTCTTTAGTATCTTTGTATCCATAGGCGTGTGCTGGGTTCCCTGTCAGGGGGGGGGGAGGCGAAGGTTCATCGCAGCGCCCCCGCCCCCCCCTACTAAGTCAATGTAGTCAATGTATGAGGCAGATATTGCGCCCCGCCACGGTGGTCTAGTGGTTATGGCGCTCGACTGCTGACCCGAAGGTCGCGGGATCGAATCCCGGCCACGGCGGCTGCATTTTCGATGGAGGCGAAAATCTTTAAGGCCCGTGTACTTAGATTTAGGTGCACGTTAAAGAACCCCAGGTGGTCGAAATTTCCGGAGCCCTCCACTATGGCGTCTCTCATAATCATACCGTGGTTTTGGGACGTTAAACCCCAGATATTATTATTATGAGGCAGATATTGCCCCCCCCCCCCCTCTTAGTTGACTAGGGGGGTCAATGTGTGGGGCAGATCTTGCGCCCTCCCCCGCCCCCTAGTGCGCACGCCTACGTTTGTATCGCTTCCTCTCTCTATTCCCCTCTGTTTCCTTGATCCTCTCTGTTTTCTTTCTCTTGCTGCATTTCTTTCTATTTCTCTTTCTAATTCTTCATATGCAATGCTGTAGTCTCTCTCATCTTCCTCTCCCTCCGACTCATCTTCACATTATTTCCCCTTACCCTCACTTCCCTTTCTACCCCTTTGCTAAAACATGCTATCGTTGCGCGTACGTCTTTTTATATATTTATGTAACCGGTATGTTACACGTTAACCACTGCCTTGCGCAAACCGCATACCACCTTTCATTGCTTTAGAATGTGAGGACCTGTAACAGTTTCTGGATCTGGAACTAACGTTTTCCTCGGATCACACGTGTTGGATGTTCTGGCCCAGATCGACAAAACCACTTCTCAGTTGCAGGTCTTCAACTGCTAAAACAGTGAAATATGGTGTTAGACTTTCTTGCTTCCGTTCAGCACTCAGAAAATCACGCAAGCACCTCATCAGCGCAAGCTTCTCGCCTCGATTAGACAGATGGCTGGTCTCCGCTTTCCGGCCTTAGACCTTGATCGTTCAATGTGAAAAGCTGGTAAAGCTGCAAAGCTGGAAGCAAATAAAGGTGAAGTTTGCACCACAACACAAGGATGAAAAAGAAACGAAACTTTGCTGTCATTCCCTATGCTCGCACGCTTTCCCATAGCCGAAAAAAAGTGTGTACCCGCTAAGGCGTACGGGTGGTCTTCAGTGTGCCTAACAAACTTGGAAATATTTGAGCTGCTCTTCATAAGAAACTTGATAAGAGCCTTACTTCACAGAAAAGGGACTGTAGCCCAAAACCGCGAAATCATTTTGTGTCATGCGTTTCCGGTGTTGTTTATTAAATCCCTGGGATCTGTAGACTTGTATACCTTGCATGGGCAGAAGACACGCTGCCTAAACATCGGCTTTATACAATAGGAATATTTGAAGGTTAATTATGGTTCGCACTTAGTTACCCAGTGCAAGGATTGCAAGTGCATGCCTATTTCACATAAGATGACAATTATGTGTAGGCACAGAGATGACACGGTGCACTAAATTATGCAAGCTCTCTTCATTAAGAATGCTGATGAAAGCTGTGGCAGCTCTACGTCAGTGGCGTTATCGCGAAGCGAACTCAAGTTTTTTGGAGACGGGGTAGATAGATACTTTTCTGGTTGTTTAGGATTTTGAAGATTTTTGAAGATATGTGGTCGTAGCGACGTGCTACCTTTCTGATGTTGAGGTGTTAAATTTGTTCAGTGAACTTTTTCTGCTTTTCTTGCCTTTCTGCAAGTTGGCAAGTCTTCGGCGTGGCGGCGACTGCGCAGTTCGTTTGAATTCACTTCTCTCATGTTTCCTTTCACGGTTCTTCTCATAAACCTTCCAGTTGCGAGTAATAGCTGATTGTGTCTACTTTGTCCGTGTTGATTACACTGCTTCGACCATAACACAAATCAATGCATGGCGCCTTATTTACAGGCTCAAGAAGGCAGTGTAATATGAATGATGTGCCTTTCACTTATGATTGGTTTTAGAGAACCAAGGAGAAAGCGCATAGTTCAAAAGAAAGAAAAAAGAAACATGGCAGATCCCTCCGTCATAGGAATCAATGTAACACGAAAGTGAAAGGTGTCTTCACAGAGGTAGCGCTTATTGTGTAGTGATATACAAGAGCTTGTACAATGTCTATTGGTGTTTAGCGGCTATAGCACCGTTTAACGTGGATGCATACACGTTGACGCCTAGTGGCATATCTCCATATCTCCGACATCGCTGCCTTTCTGCAGCGCTTACTGCAGCAGTTTTATTAGTCGGTGCTATCATACTCGAAGCAGTCGGCGGCGAAACACCGTTGGTGCAGGTGGAAGCTGCATTACACCGACAACGAGACGTCACACGCTAACAAGAAGCGAAAGGCAAAGAACGTAACTGCGTCTAGGGCGACTCCGCGATACTAGCGTGATCAGTGTTTTTAGCTGGAATCGAGACGCTTTAACCATGGCCTTCGAGATTGCGCGCCGGCGCACAATCTCCAAGATCATGCTGCGCTGTTACCGGTTGCCCGTGTTCGGCGTGTGACGTCAGAATAGATAGCTGGGCAACAACTGCGTGCGCCATGCGGCCAAGCTACCTTTACCACGTGATGTTCCCCGGAGTGTACACTATCGACCAGCACAATAAAGAGGGGAGTTTTCCTTTCGTCACCACAAGCGCAGCTCGTCGACTGTTTATTGCGACACGCATACGCGTCGCGCTCGTACGCAGTGTCACGACAAGGTGTCAGAAGTGCTACTGATAAATGTGCTCTTTAACAATTTTTACACACTCGCATATTCGTACAGCAGTCGGCACAGTGCTTGTGCGTGAGCGAGAACTCTATCAAATGTATTTCTTTGAAAAAGAAAAAAGGACTTTGGGAACCGTAAAACAGGAAATACACTTTAAGACGCATGTACAATTAAAGAAAAACACAATACACATGACAACACGACGCACGACGAAACACTAACACGAAAGAAAACATGTTTCAGTTTTGACGTTAATAATGCTCTTGTTTTTTGTGTGTGTGTCTGTGCGTGCGTGTGTGTGTGTGTGTGTGCGTGCGTGTGTGGGGGGGGGGGGTATAAAATATCTGCGGCGAGTCAGTAACTTAATGTTCTTGACAAGGTATGTCGGATGCGGTGCGCTTCGTTCATCTTTTGTGAAAATGGAACGTCTCAAGGCGGTTGACAAAAGGGAGCGATAGGAACCAGCACTTCTTTCAAGGCGCTCGCGATTGAGAAATGTATCTCATTTGCAGGCTACTGCCTTCTTAGAGAAGCGTAGTAATTTGTAATTATATAGATCTGATATTTGATCGATTTTATATCGTTTGCAAAGAGGTCCGGTGGGTTCTAGAAAGGAAGCATTTGAAGCTACTCGAACTATTGTATTCTGTAACATGCTTAGTTTGGATATATTAAGAGCCGTAGTATTGCCCCATAGCAATATGGCGCATCATAAGTAAGAGCTAAAAGGGGCGTTGTATTGGAATCTTTTTATCCCATCTGGTAGCGTGTGCCGATGACGGTACGATAAGCTTACACACTTGCACAATTTTCACGTCATCGCTATTACTTGGTCATTACATCACATGTCTTCATTGAATATGATGAGAAATATCTTATCACATTATTCAATATGACTGATACGACTGAAGACATATTACAAGACGAACTAGACTGGATTGGCGCGTTAGAAATAATCTGCGGCGTTTTCATGAAAAGCCAGCAATGCTCTTTTATGTGGTAGGACTGAACATGCAGTAAACAACGCGGAATGGCAGTGAAACGAGTGAATCACGACATTTATCTGAGGTTAATAAAGTGGATCAAAACTTACAACTGCCTGAGTTGGTATGTATTAACTTTAACGAAAAAACAGCACAAACAGGACGCACACTAGCGAAAACGCGGCTAGCACCAGAGCTCGCGTTTATAGTCTTTTAATAGTCTGCGTCCTATTTGCATTGCTAGTTGTTAAGATGTCCAAAACTGGTTTGCTGTCCTCAATTAACTTCGTCGATTAGCCGCGTGCTTACCACACGTGTTGTTATGACCGTCATCTGCTTGATTCGCATTGAAGCCACGTTTATTTAATTTCATTGTACACATATATATCAATCCGCTATTTTCGGAGCTGTAAGCCAAAAAAATAAAAAATCTAGACCTACACATTTCAATCAACAACAAAATGAGTTTTATCTGCTGTACATGCGAGACGTGACGCCGACGCTTGGCGGAGCCGTGCATAGTCTATGTATGCTTATTATAAACTGCAGTTGAGTAATATAAAGCGCTCGCGCCAAAAAAATGAAAACGTGCATTTTGTTCTCAGAAGAATTCAATGCCGATTGTTTTTCTCAGTTCAATTCGATCCTATTTGACAGTCCCATAAAAAAAGAAAGAAAGACAAAGAGTAAAGAGCGAAAGAAAAAAGGAAATGAAACTTCAAGTAGCGACGTACTTTAAGAGACCCGGAAGAATCTTCCACTTCCGATGCGCCATTAAGTAGATTATCATCTCCCGATAACTACGCTAAATCCGGAAGTAGCGATGACAGCGCAGCTGATAGCGAGCCGAGCCGGCTTTTTCTTTCAGCAAAACAGCGAAACGAGAGAGCGCAGGAGGAAGTTGGAATTACCATGAGCGTAGCGCGCGGCCTTCCTGATTGCGATCAACCCGCCGAGCTAAGCGGTTATGGGCGTAAGTTTGGGGGCGCAGGCTTGGTTCCCGGCTACGATCGTATGGTGGTTGCCGACTACGGTGGCCGATTTTCGATGCTGCCGATGCTGATTTCATATGCACAAAAGAACACCAGGTGATCAAAATGAGTCCGTATTTCCTCCGACAGAGTGACTCATAATCATATCTTGATTTTGCCTCGGAAAACCCCGAAATTGTTTTTTGGAATTGTTGCCGCGGCGTCACATGTTATCATTGATGTCGGCGAAGTTACGTGGTAACGGCGTAATTAGCCAAGCCTGAATATCATTGTTAACAAATATGGCCAGTGATCTGCTCTTTACGCACTCGCTTCGCTGGAGTCGACATCAAAACTAAAAGAAGAACTAATTAATAAATGTTAGAGGCGCAGGAAATTTCACAGCTGCTTTGTAACCAGAACACGGTATGTGATGAGCGACCCTGGGAACAAAGAAAAATATATTAAACGAAACCAGTAGAATAGCAAGCAAAATCCCACTTGTAAAGAAGGAGGCGGATGACGAGGGAGTTTTCACACATGCTCCGAGCTCGATAATGAGAACAAAGCATTTCCTTGTTCTCCATTCTTGACTCTTCTTGGTGAAAGGGCAGCGCGGCCCAGTGAGTATGAACTCAGAAAAAAAAAAAGACTAACCGAGTAAAAATAACGAAAGTATTGTAGTATAAATAAGCGCACTATAGTGAAATAGTGGAGCAGCGGCCATCACTGCCTCACAAAAGCCAGTGTGCGCAAAATGTACAGCGTCTTTCCCAAAAGTATGCCTTTTTACATTTTCCTCTCTTCGCTCCGGCGAAGTGCTCTCGCGTTCTTGCCCGCCATGACAAGAATCCTCTTGTTCGGCTTCTTTCCTTACGACGTGATTAAAGGAGCGATGGAGAAAGAGGACTGCGTAATTGGCAGGGGAAGAATGACCGCTTTGTGCTCGTCGGGCACCCGATGTTACTCGCTTCGTTCGATCTGCTCTAACCCCGCCTTTGGACGTTATGGGCGCGTCCCAAGGAACGTGACGCTTTTAAGAAAATAAGCTTACAGCGGCCGTTCGCGCTGATCATGCGCCAGCTTGACTCAAATCATTGCTTCGTCGACTTTTCGAAGCTGCGTTGATTGACCATGATGTGTGCAACAATGCGAAGGCGATGCCGCCAAGCCTGACGAAAGAGTCAACTCGTGAGGCCTGAAATATCTATAATTCAGCATTGAATATTTTGCACGACAAGCACTTCTTGGTCCACCAAATTCACTTTAACAGTATTTGATCCCTCGAGAGTCCTCCTATTTGCCTTCCTAAAAATATGAACCTACACTTTATCGTCGTTGCGTCTCTCCTGAAAATAATTATCGTATAAACTTTAGCTCACATATTTAGTGTCGTGAATTTTCTTCCCGAGTAACTTGCGTGGCATTTGATGCTACGTACTAATGCTGAGAAAATGGCTCGGAGGTCGAGTAGATGAGCTGCTTTGCCGGTCTGCTTCCCAATTTCGTCACGGCACTTCGTACCACCCACAGGGCAACGGAATGACTGAGCGCATCAACAGGACGCTCGTTAACATAGTTTATGTACGTCGACTCACAAAACCTGGGACGCAATTTTAACTTTTATGACTTACGCTTACAGCACTGCGCTGCATGAGACCACTGGCTTTAGCCCGTTTTACCTTCTCTACATCCATCCGCCACGCACTACCCTTGACACTAATCTCCCGTTTTCGGATCAGGAAAATCCACCTCTTGCAGAGACACTCTGTCACGGCAAGGCGCATCGCGCGTCTCCGGACTTTCGCATCCCAAGACCATTCAAAGACTCGCTACTATAAGCGACATCGATATGTCTCGCACAGCGAAGGAGATATGGTGTGGCTGTGGATTCCATGCCATAAGCGTGGCTTGTGCCAAAAGTTTCTGGCCTGCTACATAGCTGCCTCCGTCGTTTTGTCACGCCTTAGCGACGTTACGTACGTCATATCACGGCTCGCGTCTACTGGCCGTGATATGACGTACGTTGTGCATGTCGCCCGTTCGAAGCCATACCATGCGCGACACTGACTGACTCGCCCTGCGGGCCTCGTCTACAACGGGGGAATCGATACTGGACTTTCGACGAAGGGTGAAAGAGGAGAAGGAGGAAGTGGAGTTGGATTCTGGCCTAACCTTCCACTACCATCCATCATCCCGCCTTGCAAAATAAACATCTCTCACCGTAACAGAATAATACTCACAGTTAAAGAGGCATGTTCGTTCCTTAAAGCAGTGACATGTATATAGTGCACCGGACTCTTGAATGTTCTAGCGACGTCGCACGTCTCTAGAAGCAAGGCCACATTTGAAGCACCTCAGCGAGGAGCAGTGGAGAGAGAGCGCAGAGTTAAGCTTTAGGGTACATGTGCAGGACATGGGACGGACTTGGCTGCAACCATAAAAGAGCTTATTATGCACAAAATAACGCAGATGCTATCGTCATGAGCACCTCACGCACATTCTTGGCAATTATCGTACAAAAATAGCTACACACAAACCCTTTCTCGATCTCCCTTTGAGATGTATGTTTTTATGGAAATACACAACGAGCAAACAATCCGCCGTTTTGTGTTCCGGGAGGTTCTGAATACGTGCGTAATACAACCCCTCGCTCCCACGTCCTCTTCTAATAGGTGTTATCATATCCGGACCGTATAAGACAAAGTGCTGGTCACGCAGAAGACGACACCGGGAGGACGGTCGAGCCGGTTTAGCGGCCGCTAAGCCGCCCTGTTTCGCGCCGCTCGATACGTCCCTGTAGGAAGGGGGGCGGCGTCGGATGGCGGAAATCCAAGGATGACACAGAAGCCGGCTGATTGGTTGTACGTGCCCAAATCGCCTCTGGCCTGGAAAGGTGCTTGCTTAGCAGTACTGCTCGGAAAAGTGGCCGCCCAAGGCTCTGCCTCTTCCGCGTTTTCACGTCTTAGCCGATCTGTGCCTTGAGGACCTTTATAGCTATAAACGTGAGCTGTGAGCCGGATCTACTCATCCCGGAGCCCCTGTATTATATATGTCGCTAGCTGTGCAGGCGGTCTGCGAGGACAAGGTGCCCAAGCTCTTGTCGTTCGGCCTAGCGGTCGCAGTATTGGAATACAAAAATAAATGGTTTTTAGGGTTTCATTCAACTCGTTATTAGAATTTCTGTCTTTTGTTTTTTTCTTTCTCACACTCACTGTACCAAATCTGCACGTAAACCTGCTGAAGAGAAACGAAGGTATTCAGCTGCCATTGTACTCACAAAACGGCCCGTTGTTTCTAGCATTCAAGAAAAAGGAAAAGAAAGGGTGCTGATTGCTCGTGGTATAGCGAATTAATAATTACTAAGGCTATTTCACTAAAATGATAATAGAGACCACAATTGGCCTCGGGGAAATAAAATATTTAAACAGAAAATTGTCAACCACGAAATAAAGAAGCAGTGAAGGACAAGACTCATTGTAGCGGCCACCTTTGGTTTGGCATGAAGCTAAATGAAACTAAAACAGTACACATGCATATAACAATCAAAATACATAAACGGCTGTTTTCTTACAGTCTTCCAGGTAATCCCCTAATTGAGGTAAGCGAATACAAATATTTGAATGTGACAAGAACTAACAACCTCAGTTGGAATTCTCATATCGCTAACATTTTTGCTTCTTCTTTTCGCAAACTTTGTATTCTGCGACACAAACTTAAACAGGCGCCCCCAGAAACCAAGCTTCATGCATATAAAGCAATAATTAGGCCTAAGTTAGAATACGCTTGCACCATCTGGGATCCTCACACCAACCACAATACTAACGCACTTGAAATGGTTCAGCGTAAAGCTGTCAGATTTGTTTTTTCTAAATTCCGTACTACCGATTCGCCAACAGCTCTCATGCACACTCATGGAATAAAACTATATATATATATATATATATATATATATATATATATATATATATATATATATATATATATATATATATATATATATATATATATAACATGTTTGTGAAATCCCTAGGAAATAAAAGCATGTGATATTCACAGAAAAATATATTAAACACGCTCAGTGTGCCTAAATGGCGGGTGAGTGCTGCTTCTCCCACGGCGAGGCGTGCCAATATGACATCACTGCTAGGTTATCGAAATTGTTACCCAAGGTAGAAAATAATAATAAGACTGCTGGGATTTCACCTGCGAAAAACACGATAAGAATATGAGGTATGACGTATCAAGATACTTTGTATTAATTTCGACTCCCTGTAGTTATTTACCGCTCCTGCTAAATCTAAGCACACGGGCGTTCTTTGCATTTCTTCCCCCATCGAAATACGGCAGCCCTTGCACGGAATCGAACACGCGAACTCGCCCTTAGCAGGGCGACACCTTATGTGCTATGCTGCCAAGGCGGGTCGAAAGGTGAGAAGAGCACATCACAAAAATGATTGCTTGTGGCGGTGCATCGTGTCTGGAAGAGAACTGCTGAATACCGAGCAGGAGTGCGAGCGGCTAGAATGGGTCGCTTAAGAGGAGACGGGGGCCAAGCACCGACACAATGGACCCGCATATACTAAAAGCACAAGTGAATGCCGAACCACCTTGCTCGCCTGTCTTTTGTCTCCTTACACAGCGCCCGGAAGTGACAGGCGCGCTCACGAAAATCGAATAAGGCGTTCGATTTTGTTACGAACGTGTGTTCCGGAGGTCGGTATACGCCACCACCAAGCTTGGTAACATCAAGGTTCGCGCGCCTGGGCTGGAAAGTTAGGTTCACCCCCACTATCTCAGTAGAATATACAATCCGCTCACGAAGTTTTAGTGTGGTTTACTTAGCGGCGCTGGTGTAGCGTGTGGCAAGTGCGGCTATACCATACCGTCGTTGTCGGACTACAGAACCTGTATTAACCACTCTAGTGATCTCATCAAGTTGCCCCACATATCGAGCAACTCTAAATGGTACACTATTACCAGCACTTCTTCAAAACGCGAATGGGATACCAGTTACAGCAGTGGTCTCAAACACGCGGCCCGCGAACCTCTTGCTTGCGGCCCGCAGCCCACACATGATTGTCTTCGTCCCGAATTTATTTTGATTTTTCAAAATTAGTATATCCATGAGCTACACAGGCATAACTTGTCTAAAGCATTGTTTTCGTGAGGCACCAAATGTGGTCAAAATGTATTTAAAGAAAACCGGGAAACAAAATACTGCATTTCAGTATCGGCGTCCCCATTTTAGTCGTTTTCGTGATCGGTATCGACATGTTGTTGGAATCGTGCGCGCCTAATCTCCTTCAGAAATGACCCGTATAGGAGGTATGGGCAAGGGTTTCCCTGAAATGGTAACGTTTGCTGAGAAATTGTACAGAATACCCCCCCTCCCCCCGCTCCCCTGCTTTTGCCTTCTTCCCTGTCCCGGCCCTTGCGGGACTAAATTGCGTGGCTGCGGCCCGCTGGCTGAGGATGAGTTTGAGGCCCCTGAGTTGGACATTCTAGGTGCATTCCCGGTCTCAGAACTGGCTAACCTCCCTGTCTTTCCGCTTGTTTGTTCTTTCCTTCCTAGGTGCATTCACGTTGGCGGTACAACAACGTGTGACCATGCTGTGGGTCTGAAAGTTTCAGAAACCCATCGAATTAACCATCTAGACAGATGCAAACGGCGTGCTTGAGACATTAACGGTGTTTTGACAATAAAGAATATTACAGTGCTTCGAAAGGCATTCGATAAACTAAAGGCAAAGATTTACAATCGCTGAGAGTCAATAAAATGCTTGTGTTTTTTTTTTTAACCAGAAGCTTTATGTTTTGGCGTTTTCATGTCAACAAACCCAAACATGAAATCTATTCGTTTGGTTTCATATTTTTCCCTTGCGGCTAAACCGTCTGATTGCATGTGAGGAAGAGGAGGAATAAATTTTATTAAGAACAACCAGTTCAAGTGCCTTGATGAAATAATAATAATTGTAGTGGTTTTACCTCCCAGAAGCACGACATGATTATGAGAGGCGCCGAAATTTAGGGCTCCGAAAATTTCGCCCAGCTGGGGTTCTTCATCGTGCACCTAAACCTAATCCCACGGGCCCCTAGTATTTCGCCATTGTCGAAATGCGGCCGCTGCGGCCGGGATTCAATCCCGCGACCTTCGGGTCAGGAGTCAAGCACCATAGCCACTAGAGCACTGCGGAGGGTACATGTGATGGAAGGGAAAAACTGACAAGTTTGCATGCCGGGCGTGGGGAACAAATAGATCCTTCATCGACATATCCTGCTCGGCTATCACAGTGTCACCTGGCTGTACTTATCATCCACTGCTTACGGCCTGCTCATTCCCTCAATGAATGAGCTGATTGCGTTTTTTACTACTGATGAAGCTCGAAGAACGCGAAGTGGGTTTATTATAAGGAAATTTATCACTATACAACATATCGAGCCAGGCGGTGTACTAACGAGCGTTAACGCTCCAAGGAGGGGACTCGTAACGCTGTTATAAAAGCACGGTACGAGTAGCCGTTACAGTATACGGCGAGCCTGTGGCTCAGTGCTACCCTATAACGTCGCACAAAATGGAGCCGTTGACGAGTGGCCTGCGCTATGATTTATTGCTTCTCAGTCATGTCCTGCGGGTACATTGTGTGCAACCGCTGAGTAAACATTCTTCAAAGAGACACTGAAACGGCATTGACGATTTTGTACAAGCTCATTCAGCCGGTAGCGCAACTTCGTATCATTAGCAGGTAAAGTTAGGCACTCTACATAAAGTGTGTAATTTACTAAACGTCTTGAATATGCGCATCGCTAAGCTCTCAACAGCGCTGCCGATCTAGCATTGCTAATGAACCCGTGGACTCGAGTTGCTCGGCAAATAAGTTGAGGAGCAAGAGCATTTCTGGAAAAGAGGGATATGTTTCAGTTGGTCGTAACTTCCTTGATTCCAACTGTTTTGCTAAAGTTATGATATGAATAATTGCATAAGGTCAAGTTGAAAAAGAAAAACCGCTTCAGCAACCCTCTCAACAAGCGACGCCTATTCCAAATTCCTATTGAATTTAAATGGTCATAACACCACGCATAAACACGAACACATAAGTGCACGCACATTAGGCCCAGTACCAGATAAGCCCCCAACATCCAGACAAAGCTATTTGCTTTTATGTAGCAATCAGTGCGCTGTAAACAAGCTTACTGTGGCGAAAGCGTGCAGCTGAATTCAGAAAGTTTCTTGTTTGTGAGAACTCTCTGCCAATAACCTTTGCGAATAATATCTCCGACATGAGGTTTGGTCGAGGTTTTCCTCTTGCGAAAAGTTCAAAAGAAGGAGTTTCTTGGTAATACAAGACCTCGTTTTCCCCCCAGATACATACTTCTCCATCAAATTAGGCGCCTCTCTCAGGGCCAAAATGTAGACTCCCAAAGTCGAGGCTTCCAACATAATTTTAATTTTCAGTCGCGAAAAAAGCAGAAAAATCTACCGTAAAATAAGCGGTGCCTTTCACCAATAACACGACCCACTTCATGTGCCAAAAATAGCCGGCGGGGAGGGTGACATGGGCAGCCGGAGTGAAAGAAAAGTACAGTGGAAAAGTGCAGGAGCTGTCGTTCCCCGTTGTCCAGATAAATTTTCAGCAATGAGGCATAGCATCCAGGCCAGCTGCGATACGCCATCGAAAACCAGCCTAACTGAGCTTCCACTCTGTCGACCACTTTCACTGCGAGGTCTTATCTAAATTACTCTGCTTCCGTGGTAAAATTACGGCTAGGTAGCTTCTTCAGGGTCGCTATTAGAGGCGCATCGTGTTTCCAAGTAATTCAAAAAATTATCTACCCTTCCGAAACTTCGGTATAACACATTTTTCAAAAATGTTCCACGCCAGTCACCAAAAGTAGAGAAAGGCAACAAAACCGGCTTTTCATCTTTATCTTTAGCGAATAGACGTCTCCTTTCTTTTAGTTCTATTTACCAGCTGGCTTTATGACCCGTCTGTAGGTATATATGCCCACACACCAGAGCCACTCAGTTTTGCTTCACCCTGCTCTGCGCGCACCAAGTTTCGCGTGATGGAAAAAAAGAACAGAGGGAAGAGACAAAACGCAGCCGGGAAAATTATTCTGGGGAGGGCCTAAAGTTCTCAGTTTGCGCAAGCGAATATGCGAAGAGAGAGAAATCGTGTACCTCGAGCAAGAGGAGTAAAATGAGCGCCACGCACCGGAGCGCCGAAGTTTCGACATTCCAGTTATCTTCCCCATCCTGCTCTCACCCCCCCCCCCCTTCACTGCCCCCGCTCCCATTCTACGTGTACGTTTCCTCGACTGGCTCGCTCTCCTGAAAATTAAATGAAAGAAGCAAAGTAAAGAAAATCGGAAACGGTAAAAAGTAATACTTCGAATGAAATAACGGTGTAGCGCCAGATGAACGGGAAGCAGCTACCGCGCGCGGTGCTGCGATGAGGGAAGTTCTCCCTACCGCCATCAGATGGCGGAACGAGCGGTGAGAAGGCGAACATCGTTTTCGAGGGGGCATAGAAGAGAGAGGAAGCCAGTGTTCTCAGTGCGCATGCTCGGTTTTCCTCTTCGCTCGCGTCTTCCCTTCTACTCTTCCTCTCCACCGGGGTCCTGCACTGGGGAAGATCCCCAAACGTCGTTGGGATGGTGACTCGCCGCAGGCTCGCCGAGGGTCGGCCCCTTGCCCTCTCTCGCGCAATGAGAGCGCTGGCGGCTCCCGGTGCGACATCCTCCCTCATCCGTTGCTTCCCCGGAGGAAGAAAGGCGCGCGAGACTCCGGGCGAACACGACGCGCGGCACGTCGCTCGTTAGCCCGCGGCGGCGTCGTGAGCCACCGTCCCCACGCGCTGCGCTCGCGGAGGTAGGGCGTTCGCTTTCCGTTTGCTCCGAGGGCATCGCTTGACGTACGTCTTCGAACAGTTTTGTGCGCGCTCAGCTACAACGGATGTGTGCGTGGGTTTCATGTGCAACTAAGCAAGGGGGCAGTGCATCTTCTTACCACATCTCCGATTGTTAGCGGTGCTGTGCATTGTGGAACTTTGCTTTCAGGCAAGGCAAACTGGTATCAAATCCAAGGATAATCCTGCAAAGACGTCTGTACTTCTTTTTTGCCTTTGATTCATCGTTGCCAGAGATTTTAGCAGGAGAACCCTGGTTGTAATCGCCGGCGTATTGCACAGAGTTATTTGTCTTTGCACGTGGGTTCCAGGTGTTCGTGCGACTATTTCACTTGTTAATCATGACTTCCGAAATTGTTTACGCTTTTCTATGCATGCATTCAATATATTTATTGTGAAAGAGATCGCAGTCGACCATAGTGTCTGCCAAGTTGCATTCTTCGGAGTAGTCCAGGAAAGAAAATCGAACGGGGAGGAGCAGCACCACAGCGCAATGGGAGTAGGTTAGGCAGTGCTCTGCACCACGTGGTTAGCGCCGGTGTGGCGGAACCATCGCCGAATTTGACGGGAGCGCTCTCCTGCCACGTTTGTCGTCCAGAACGTTGTTAAGAAGCAACTGCACCTCTATTTCCCTAATGGTCGATCTTGTTTTTCAAAAGGCAGCCTCAGTTGTGACAGTACAGCTGCGCTGGCTCTTGTCAAGAAGCTACTTGACAACGCGAACGCGTTGTTTACGAATCAGCGGATACTGTTCTAAGGATAGATGTCAACATCTTTCGTAAGCATTGAAAACGACCGTTTGCAACAAGTCACGAGGCCGCTACTGTGCTGGGATGTACTTCGTGCATCCAAAACCGCTTTTGGAGTCTGAAGCAAGCGACAAAAAGAAAACTTCCGGCAGTAGCGTGAATCCCTGAACAGTGGCATCCTTCAACGAAGCGTTCTCCGTAGTGTCTCTAGTTTCTACCACCGACAGTGCGGCGACGTTTCGGCTCCGCTTTTCGTTCTCCTCCGAGAGATGGCATTCGTGTTGTTGGAAGCGTCGGAGAAACCGGGCCTCGTGGAGCGCACGCCCGCCGCTCACGACGGATGATGCCGGCAGCTGGGGCGTCGCGGCGAAGCGGGACAGCGGTCTGTGGCCGAACTGACGAGTACACGTGCTTGCCGGCGCTCCGCAGGACTCGACAGTGGTCCGCGCTGGTGGCAGCGACGGCGTCGGTGCTGCTGCTGGTGCCTGTGCCGCAGCAGCCGGCAACCGCCGCTGGACTGCCAATGCCCACAGAGCCTCTGTCCACGAGTTGGCTTGCCAGGACCCGTAGGGACGGTAAGTTTGACCTCTATGAACCCAGGCTTAGTTGCAATTAGGAGTCTAGTGCAGTTTGCACTTGTTTGGTTTAACCGTGCACCAGCAAATTTGTTGCAACGATGGGCAAGGTTGTGTTTCGGTAATGCCATAATTCTGGTACTAAACTAGACAGAAGCTCATGGAAAGGTGAAGGCTTCAATTACTGATAAATATTCCAACAAAGTTTGTCGATAGGCGCCATCAATTCTATATGGAGACTTAACTATATCAGAAAAACATTTGGTAGGCATAAATACAATTTCCCATGTCGAAACGTTGGCGCCGGCGACGTTGCATGTTTGACGATTTCTCATAACATTGTTGCAAAACACAACTAAAGTAATGATACCTCATCAAAACTTGCCCCATGTGTCTTAAAGCGCTTCGGTACAGTATTGATTTTTTATTATAGCTGCAATGGCGAGTTCACTACAAGTGTGCAAGTGTCTACTTTCAAATTTATTTTATGCATTTAGCTGACATTCATAATTACTTTCAAATCTCGGCCACCATCGCACTACGGTGAATAGCGCGTGTTGATGCCCGAATTTCAATAATATTCAATAAGCCCGAATGTAAGAACTTCTAAAATAGCACTGGAAAACGGTCGGAAGTATTGAAAAACATTTAGTCGCTACTTATAAAATGTGCAACTATGACGCGGAACCATTATGTGGCACGTGAACGGTGCCAAGGGAAATGGTAGCGCCGCCTCGAAGAAATGTTTTCCAGCAGCCTACGGGTTGCTGGAAAATGCCCTACGTACCGATGTCAGGTCTGAGAAATATTGTAACGATGGAATAATTCCTCAGCAACCCATGGGTTGAATTTGGCAGTGCTGTTCAGCACCGATGTCGACTAACTGGTAAAATTTGACTGAATAGCTAAACCGAGTGACTGTTATAGTACGCCTGAAAATAAGTATGCTGGTGACAAAAGTAACAACCAATAGCCCTGCGAAAGAGAAAGTGTTTATAATTAGCAACCAACCTTCTGAATCTCTACAAGAATATGCATACCTCGGTTTAATCGCAACAAAGGAGTCTATACCTTAAAAGGAAATTTCCTGAGAAATAAGAATGGGCTGGGACGTTTATGGCAGACATTCTCAAATCACGACAGGCACATTACCTCTCTCCGTAAAGCATAAAGTGTATAATTATTGCATTTTGCCCGTACTAGCATCTGGGTTGTAAGCTTCGCGAATAGCAAGGAAACTCTGGAAGTTAAAAAAACTGTGACGCTTGCAGGGAAACTGACGATGACAGGCGTAACATTGAGACAGCAGAATGGGCCACAGAACAGATGTAAGTGATGTTACAGTTGACAATAGGCGAAAGAAATGGACCTGGGCAGGCTACGTATTGCGTAGGAAAGACAACCGCTGGCGTGTTATAACAACAGAATACACAACCCGGGACGCCGAGGATGGCAAAAAGTTAGATGGGGTGAAGAAATAAAGAAATTTCCGGGCATAAAACAGAGTCAGCTCGCGCAAGATAGTGTTAATTGGAGACCTCAAGAAATGATCCAACTAACGGCATCTGTTCTACAGTATGGCCACGCACAGGCCTTCTTTTAACGTTCGACACTTGTGTTGAGTACATACACAATACCAGTAAATGCGCCAAACAAACAAGGTTCTCGGGTGGTTCTTGGATGTTTCATTTCCTGAACCTTCTACGTACCACCGCAGGACGAACAATTAGTAACTGTGAAGGAAAGGAGACGACTCTTAAGGGCTAGTTTTTCTTTGTTAGATACAATATTAATGGGAACTAACAGACAATAACGCCAAGAAAAGTATAGGGGATGTTATCTGTAGTATTTAGAATATAAATGGAAGAAAGAAAGAAAGAAAGAAAGAAAGAAAGAAAGAAAGAAAGGAAGTAAAGCGACCACTATAACAAGTTGTGAATAGAGCTGATTTGTTTTAACTTCAAGTTTCTGGTGCGCTAGAACCAAACCGCTCAAGGCCTAAACATTTCCTCCTAAATCACTGGCCACTGCAACCCAAAGCGATGCTTAGGAGAAGCGAGCCTCAACGGTGACGGCGGGGTGCGGGCCTAAGGAGCTTCCCTCCTAATAACGGAGTCGGGAAACTGCACGCTGCCATTTCCGAGAAACACGACGCCATCCGATTTGTGGGCAGCTTCCATGGAAGAGCGTCCAACAATTTCTGTTGCTATGCTAAGTGTTCGATTTTGGGGCTTGAAAAAGCGCAAGTTGTTAACACTCGCGGACCCCAAAATCATGATAGGGTCGTTGTACATCGATAAAAGGCGAACTCTTTCATCGAGGAACTCTGAGCGGATTCATTCATGAAATCACAGCACGATATTTCAAGGGAAGTGCTTCGTCATGTTCTCAAAATTAACTGTACAATTTGTGGAGTTTCTGAACGATGGTCCTAGCTAGCACACCACAACACAAAAGCATTTTTGGTTTTAACAGCACAGCCACTTTCATGCTCGTTGTCTTCTCGCTTTCCCATAGTACAGTACATATAGTATACTATGAATCTTCAAATATTTTCTCTAAATATATATACCTCCCAGAGCTTCCGTCAAAGGGACTGCTTGCTGCTCTCCCAAGGCAAACACGTATAATGTGTGTCCTCGTGCGTGTAATGTTTCACAGTTAATAGATGGCACTTCAATGGATGACAATTCAGGAGTCCACGTGGTCTGATGTGTGTGCCCACCAACGAGTGGTGGTGCTCGCATGTCATCTTTTTAAAGGCCTGTCCCTTGCGATAGGTCCACTTTGTAGCTGATTTTGAAAAATCAAAGAAATGGCGCTACTGCCAGCACGTTCATAATAAGCGGACCTTGCTCAACAATCGGCCGCTAGGGGTCTGCGATTGCAAAAAGCGCCAAATAAAATCTTAGACAATTCGCAAGCTATAACTGAACAAGGTGCTGCCGAAGGCAAGGCATGACAGGAGAAAAAAATTCAGGAGCTTTTACCTATATGAGAATTGGGGGCAAGCGAAACATGGCGTGGACGTGCCTGACGTACTGCTTTTATTTTCTCTTTCTTTCTTTCTTTCTTTGGCATTACGCAATGCTCTCTCCTAACGTAACCGATCGCTTACATTATATAGTTCATCTACAAGCTCGTCGCAGCACCGTGAAAGCTACGGGACTGCTTAGCCATTAGGATGCGCGAAAATCCCTCAAGATGTATTCATCCGCACTACATTTCTGCCTGGCGTCCCCATTGGCCTCGATATCTTTGAGTAGGGCCCTCTCGCATGTGACGTCAGAGAGGGGACTCGGGTGCCGCTTTTCGTGCAAGCTCGCTACGTGAAGGCTGCTCGACGCTGCCGGTCAGTCTGTGGTGCTCGAGTTATTGAAACATTAGTGGGAAAGTTCATAAAGAAATTTGTACTGAATGTTCAAGCAATGTTCCCAGCGAAATCGAGCAGAGCTGCCATCAGGAGCACGTTCAGTGTCGATTGCTCCAGGTGTCGTCTGCTAGCCATCACTGTGTACATCCGCATGTATGGCGACGATTTCTTTTCGCGGCTATTCTATGGCCGTAGCGCATTTGAAATGACTTTCCGGCCCGTTTCCGATCACTGACTTAGGCGTACGGGCTTCGGCTCCGTGTCTGCGTTAGAGCGCAGTATATGTAGACCGCGTGCTGTGCGTGTTCGCTTGCCAAACCTGCTCCTTCGGTTCAATTCCTTCGTTCGGAGTTTAGGTGTGTGAGAAGCGACGTGTGATGTCGTTTAAATAAATTAAGTCGTCTTTACAGGCAACAGCCTTTGATGAAATCCAAGTTTTCAGCAGCTGCTGTGTAAGCGCGTATTAAGTACTTGAAGTTTAGACAAGAAATAAAAAGCTTGAAAGCACGAGTGAAAAGGGTACGCGCGACAGTTATCGGAAATATTGGTAATTTGTAACATGTTGCAAGATATTTTAGTCCCTGCGTTAATAAATCGACGTTTTCTGACTCGTTCATAGTCGTCTGAAAGTATGCTGAAGAGAATTAGTGCAACCATACTAACGTAGATAAATACAAAGCTTTCGCATCGGAAAGTCAAAATAAGATGTCTTGGCAATAAAATAGTGTCAATTACTCTCAACGGTCAACTCCTGATAGGGCGTGGTGCGATCACTGTACTAAAAAGACTTACAGGGTCCCTTACGAATTTGCCAAAGGTGACTCGAAGGCAAACGCCATCTTCTTCTTTTTCTTCAGTCGATGTATTATTCCCTCCCCGACCACCTCCGATTGCTTTCTGGACGTAACGTGGTTTCGCACTGCCTCGAGGATAGGAGGCATTGCAAGCTTTCTACACATCACCTGATTTTGCATTGCCTCCGTCATCGGCCGACCGATCACGAAGGCAATGCAAAGCGATGATGTCTGTGTTGACGTCATCACGTGACATGCGTTATGACGTCACACATTTTGGTGGTCTGTGATGCCATGATGACGTCATAAGCCGACGTCATCTTGTGATTATTTTTTGCATCACTCGTGTTGACGCTGCCGACGGGGGACGCCGATGGTCAATTTTCACGTTTGATGAGGAATCTGAAGCTTTCACCTTAAAATATTCAATCTTGTTACAGCGTGGGAAAAAATAGCAATAACCAGCCAATGAGGCCAAAAGAATGGGAAAAAAATCACAGCATATCCACGGAGTGAATGATGATGAGTGGGCGAAGCTGCGGAGGTTCATCGGTAAACCGTGAATCTTCCGTGAATTCTGCCCAGTACATCATCACCGACGTGAGATCGGGCGCGTTTATACTTAAGGTTCGATGAGTTATGACGACTTGCAGCTCACTTTATTTTACATGTACGCTGTGAATTTTCATTGTTTAGAAAACCATTGCTTTAGAAAACATCTGGCGTCTTTCGTTAAGCAGCTGGCGTCTTTTCGTTTTGCTTTAGAAACATCTGGCGTTCTTTCGTTTTGCTTTTACAAAACATCTGGCGTCTTTCGTTGGTTTATTTCATCAATCAACGGCGTTTTGAACAAAATTTTTATTGTTTAATCACGCACAGGAGAAATCTCACCAGGCACTACCTTGGAGGTAAACAATGGCTGCTAATGGGAATGAGAGACAGAAGAAGTCGGCTTTTAGCTAACACTTACACTTCTACTTCTACTAACGTTTCCTACTGGAACATGCCAACGGCTGCTAATGGGGAATGAGAGACAGAAGAATTCGGCTTTTAGTTAACGCGCACGCTGCGAATTTTTTATTGTTCAACAACGCACAGGAAAAATCTCCCACCGGCACCACCTTGGAGGTCAAAGCGTAAGACTGGTTACGCACTACTACTACGACTACGACTACGAGGGACGAACGGGTGCCGCCTTAAGGAGCTTCGCCCCTAAAAGCTCTCTTTCTCGTCTTCTTAGACATATTCTCTGATTTTTCCTACTATTCACCGAGCTGTACAATCGGTTTCAAATGAAACACGTAGAGTGGAGCGAGTTGCCCAAGCATTAGAAACTGTACAGCGCGCCGTCCTGTCATCACCATTGACAGGCGCGCACACACGATTTGGCAGCACTGCGCGATCGAAAGCATGAATGGGGCTCACGAGCGGCAAACCGCATGACCGTGTCTATAATCATAAGGGTGCGAACTCTACAACGCGTACTACTGCTGGCGTTTCATTCGGAGCCGATAGTACATGTAACAGGTTTTAACGTGCATCTCACTCGCCCAGTCTACGCTAGTTGTCCGCAGTACCCGCTGGTCGATGACGTATCAATATTATTTTGTCGGCAGACGTTTTGTGTAGACAGATCCACATGACTACAATGGGGAGTCGAGTGTGAATTTTCGTTCACCTGAAGTCTGTTTACACAACGCTAACTTTTTTTATTGATCGCGCTTCCCTTCCAAATGAGCGTAGACTCTCTTTAGTTCGCTTGGCGCTTTCATGTAAGCTATTTCAACGTCATCCAGCACAGTGAGTGATTCTACGACCTCGGGGGCATGTCCTGTCCGCGATGGCTGTGGGTATATGGAAGATACGTTAAATGTGAACGTTTCTTAACCTCCTGTTGTGCTAGCAGCCATCTAAAGAACTATCATTAGAAGAAAATGCAGCTAGTAGTCGGCGAACGCCGCGTGACGCAAGCGAACTATGACGAAAATGCTGCTGTTTTAGCCAGAGCCTATAGGCTCTGGCTAAAAACAGCTTTTGTCGTCTGCTATAGCAGACGACAGAAGCCGAATCCCCGCCTTTGCTTCACCGGTGCGTAGTGTGCCAACAAAACGCGCATCAAGGCACCCTACCGGTGCGCCGTTCGCAGCGCCGCCATCGGTGGCGCACGAGGCGAATAGCGTCCGCGCTCACGCGTTGGGCGAGTAAAGAGAGCACACGGCAGCAGCCAACGCTCTCAGCGTTCGGCAGCAGTGACAAAGATGACAAAAAAAAAGAGATGGCGGAACCTGTACAAGCTGTTTCCTCCCGCCTCAAATTTATAATGTCGCCGCCGTGCGCTCTGTGGGACGTAAGTTCTAACGGACGCTTGCATTTGCGTTATATATTAGTCCTGACGCTTTGATAACATTGCATTCGTGATTATTTTGTACTGTTTCTAAGAAAGCATTGCCAAATTCTCTGGGACAATGCTTAGCAGGCGTGGCTGAGCAAACAGCTCATGACAACAATAAGGGCAGAACACACCTGATACTTTGTCCTAAGTCTGAGATGACATAATACATTAGCAGATTCCACCGTTCATATATTGCTGTCAGGACAGTGGGCAAGTAGCAAGCGCGTGTACGGACCGAAGAGGATGGCCCCGTTTGTATGGGCGCCGCAATGCTGGTTTGCCACCACACTTACCGGCGGTTACCGATAAAACTATTAAAGGCATATGACGTACGGTACGGTCCACTGTTAAAGGGAACACTTGAATGAGCAACTTTCATTTTGTTGGCCCCCTAACGGCTAGTGGATGTGAAATGATTGTTCGTGCACGTCACTAATCTATCATAAAGGTTCGGAACTTTCAACCACCAGTAGTGTTATGCAAATCTAAGCCATTATGCTTTTGTAGGAGAGCGAAATCCGGACATACCCGAAGCACAAGTGTTCCCTTTAACAATGGACTCGTCTGTGCATGCCAATAGTGATTAGAGTATACACCGTGTCGCTGTGACGTAGCGCGTTCCAAACAAACGCAGTTGTGACAACCTTACCCAGCATGGTGCAATTACAGACAGAACTATGTCTCGCTGCGCAAGATTGTCGCTTGCTTACATCGCGCAGCTTCCAGCCGGCAGACGAGAGATTGTGAGATAGAGTATGGGCATATATATTAACTGCGACGACGAAAAATAAAGTTATTTGAAAGTTTGCGCTCGTGCGTGTTTTCTGCGTCCTTGTATATAGTTTGTGCGCATTCATTTTTTCTTGCAAGTATGGGTAGCGGCCGCCTCCGAAACGCTGTTTTTAGGCTGAATCGGCATGGCGCCTTTCATGTTCTTTCCAGCCATGAAGGAGTGAGCGTCACATGACAGTCTTGAAGCCGTGCCTTAAAAATGAAACAGGAGCATGCTGGGAATTGTGACCAGAGCATGGCGCACGAGGGGGGAGCGGCTTCGGAGGAGGTTAGCTCGTGGACGGTGGGTGCGCGCACGTCAATTTTTGTTTTTCTCCATGAGCACAGCGAAAAAATAAAATGAAACAGGAGCATGATGAGAATTGTAACATGAACACGAGGCGGTAGCGGCTTCAAAGTAGGTTGGCTTGGGGACGCTAGGTGCGCTCCTTCCTACGTTTTTCCCCTCCATGTTTCCAGCGTTCGTCAACCTCTAGAACGGCCAAACGACCATAACGCGATCACGGAAACACCGGTTAGGAATTCAAGTTTCTCGGAGTCATAATTTTGGTCCACCGGCAAGCTTTTCTTCCGCCAACACTAAATCTTTCAATCAAGCGCCCATGGCAAGTGTACTGCTTCCGAGTTGTTTTTTGCATCATCTGTAGAATGCAATCGTATGCTTGAGTTCCGTTTCTGCGAGCATGTTGCGTGGCGTAGTCTTCAAGGCACTCGCTTTCGGACCAGAGGGACCCGGGTTCAAGCCGCTGCCTCAGAAAGAGCAAGTATTTAGTTTTATTTATTGCTTTTTTGGTGCGCGCCAGCTGTAGGAGAGGACGGTTTTTTGAAACACCATGACGAGCTTCACAGGTCAGTTAAAAGAAGCTTTGCTTGAATAAAACGAGAAATATTGCTGCTACATACACTCGCTGATTAGATTTATTCTTAAGATTTTTATCCTGCCGTAATTTACCAATTGGCATGGTGTCACGAGCTTGCCTCTTATATGCCTCTACTCGTATTTATTGTCTCGTTTTCGGTTAACGGGCTGCGGTGAGGTTATTATATTCATGTAAGCGGATATAAATAAAGTGTCAAAAAACCTCCTTGATTGTCAAGTGTTTATGATGATGACCCGCAAGTCGCGGGGACGAATCCCGGCCGCGCCGGCCGCATCTCGATGGAAGCGAAATGCTTAGTTTCAGGTGTAAGTTAAAGCCCAGGTGGTCGAAATTTCTGGGGCCCACCACTACGGCGTCCCTCATTGTCATATCGTGGTCTTGTGACCAAAAACGAAAAAAAAAAGTTGGAGGACCCTTGAGCGTCGCCTCAAGAGTGGATCGCGATAGCGTAATTCGGGCCCGTTCGCTCACCTGGCTTCGCTTTTCGGTGGACACCTCAATCGTGCCGAAAGAAAATGAACGTGTGTGCGAGTTGCATGGGCCGCTTCAAACTAACCTAGAAAGCAAGAACAGTTGCGAAGTGCCCGCAACGCCATAATTCTTCCTTTTGCGAATTAGCGAAGTACACCCACTACGCTTCCGCAAGGCAACAAGCACACCAACGCAGCTGCTCACTTTGTTGATGCTTTTGCTGCTAATGATGATTAAATATGTCTGAGCTCTTTGTAATGGGTGGGCCTTTATAACACACACTCGTTGCAAAATTCACATGCTTTGACGGCTGCCGCGATTCCACGCTTCTGCCACGCAACTTTACACGCTTTAAAGGGCCCCTCACCAGGTCTGATAATTTTTAGTTGACAAGCGCAATGCATACAGTGGGCGCTCACGATCACGTCTGCAAATATTTGCTGCGGAAACAGGCCTAACTGAACGTCGCTTGCCCTCCTTGCCGACGCGCCCCCTAAAATGGAGGGGATGACGTACGACAAGGAACGGCTCTACGTAGACATCGGTGCTCTGACGTTGCTCACTGCAGTACGCGACACTTCGAGAATTATTCCCAAGCAGTGCGAAAGAGGAGCATGTGCCACCCAGTTCCTAGCATAGCATAGCCATGCATAGTATAACATACCAAGGGGGTGGGGAAGGGAAGTGAGAATAAGGAGGGGTGCTGTGAGGATGAATAGGAGGAAAAGGATGATAGGAGAGGGTAAACCGTATCATAGCCTTTTATAGTATAGTGTAGCAAGGGGTTGTGAAATGGAGGTGGAGGTGATGAGAAGCAATGTGTGGGTGAGGAGGAGAGAAAAATATTCGGCAGATCCCACGTATCGTGGGAATAGATGTTATGCGAAGCATGCGCGGGAGGTTAATGTAGCGTAATTTCTCACATTGAGCGAAATGTTACGGAATGACGCCAGAGAAATGTGGAAGTGGTATACGCACACTCATACGTTGAATAGTCGCGTATGTATTATATAACCAGTTGTTTACAGTTGCGCAACAATGCCAACAGCAACGTGAGTGTTACCAACAACACCAGACGCGGTAAGCTGATATGTAGCGCTTATGTTCTTCAATGCTGAATAGCGCGAATACGAACAGGACAAAGAAGGAATACAGATGCGCAGGACAGGCGTTACTCGCAACTAAGCTTCATTCAGGAAAGTTTCCCTAGATATATACACAGCCGAGTGGCACGCGCAGGCGCACTGCACGTACGTTACAGTCACGGTTACAGTTGTTATGCTTATAGGGAACCCAAGCTTAAGTTTGGACGCGACGCTCGCGCGGCTGAGCTATGCGTTAATGGGGGCAGACGCTGCCCGCGAAGGCGGTTTATCGCTGGAAGTGCCAGCGGCGGCGGCAAGGACACATTCGCGCATGCGCTCCTCATTCGGCCCAGAGCACTGCTACTCAGCAATAGTTACATTGTGACGCACCACAGATGCTATCCGAGAACTCTGCGCGTGCGCGGAAGCGGGGGTGGCAGTGTTGTGGACGTGGATGCCCCCAGTTGCGATAAGAGCAGTGGCGCCGCTCGACGTTGCTTTGGAAGCCTACACTTGTCCGTTCTGACGGAGAACGCACGCACGTTTGGCGAACCAGTATGTATGTGTAGAAGGGGTTCTTGACAGTTCTTGAACAAGGTCATTATCACCTTGATCAGTGAGCACCAGCCGCTGGACCGGACTTGTTAACCGGATGCCTTTGTCATCGCGGCTATCAGGGGCCTTAAATGTATGAAGTGCAGCTGGTGGAAATAATGGATTCCTCTTACGATGAAATGATTGATGCCTCCTGTCGTGGACTGTGGCAGCGAGGTCTTTTGATGCCCTGTCCACATCCAAGCCGTCTTTCATGCAGTATAAGAACCAAGCGTTGTTGTGTTTTGATAAATCAATGTTGATGTCACCGGTAATCATGAGAGGCATGGTTCCCTCAGCAAATTTGTTGTAGCAAGCATAGACCCCGGTTTCTGCGTAATCAACGTGGTGTTCCACGTTGTTCAAGGGTGTTCTATCTTCAGCTTCCTCACTTTTCCGGTGTCCGCCGCGGTGGTGTAGTTGTTACGGTGCCCGGCTGCTGACCCGAAGGTCCCGGGTTCGATCCCGGCCGCGGCGGTCGCAATTCTATGGAGGCAAAATGCTAGATGCCCGTGTACTGTGCGATCTCGGTACACGTTAAAGAATACCCGATGGTCAAAATTTCCGGAGTCCTTCGCTACGGCGTCCCTCACAATCACGTCGGGGTTTCGGGACATAAAACCCCAACAATTACTACTATATCATTAGTACTTTCGTTCCGTGTCAATGTGTGTATTCCCGGCTACTGTGTTGTTCGAGACTCTCTATCACCTGTGGCACATACCCGCATAAATGAACTCTAATATCCGGGTATGTGCCACGCGTGACTGAGAGAAAGGGTTTCGTGACGTACGCGACAGGTATTTTGCGTTATTCATGTCATGACCAGTGAATCGTGTTCGTCATACACTGATCCGCTCCTATGCAAATGTTGGTATATTACAGGTTATGGATACGACCAGGAGAGCGCCCAGGCGTAGGCTGCTAGATAGATAGATAGAAACGGCCAAAGTGGCTGAGGCTCGCTAAGAAATGCTTCGCATTTAAAAGGGGGGGGGAGGGCAATCATTAGCATAGGCTTCTACAATAGAGTATAGGAAGGGGAGGGAAAGGGAAGTGAGGATGTTGAGAAGTGATGTGAGGAGTGGGGGAAATTGTAAAGCATAGCATAGCTATGTATAGTATAGTATAGCATTGGGTGGGAACGAGAAGTGAGGACGAGTGATGTGAGGGTGAGGAGGACGGAAAAGAGGGGAGAGGGTAAAGAATAGCATGCTCGTAGAGTATAGTATAGAAAAGGAGCAGGAAAGTGATGGTGAGGCGGAGGGGAGACAGTAAGGCGTAGCATAGCCCTGTATGGTATATATAGTAAGGGGTGGAAAACGAAGGTGAGGGTGAGGAGGAGGGAGAGAAGAAAAGGAAGGGAAAGGGCTATAGTATTCGCACCATCTGTGCGTAGCTGCCCGAATTTTTTTATTATTACGAGTTTAAATATCTTAATTTTCCTTCAGTGGTGACTGATGTCTAGATAAGGGAAGGACAACACCTTATTCATCTAGAACATAATGAAAGAAATGACAGTTTCCACTCATACCGTTCTCAGTATCGGTAAGGATGCCCGGGCACGCGGAATATGGAAGTTTAATGTATAGAAAAGAAGAAAGGTATTTGTATAGACACGTTCACCTGCTGTTGTCCGTGGCAGAGAGTTAATTTCGTTCACTCGTTTCTGGATTAGGAAGGTGTCATTCCCTTCATCTAGGTTAGGTTGACGAACGTTTTGGGTGACGGCTTTTGCGCTTGTTCGATACGGTTGTATATGTCGCTGCTTGCGTGAGAATATAGTTCGTCGCTAATGACGTGCCTCTTTGTCTTTTGTGTGACCTGTTCACGATGCTCTTATGGGAGTAAGTGGTATTCTTTGACGTATTTAGGTCAATAAACATTATTACCTGTCAACGTTACACCCTGGAGCCAACTTTCGGCATTCATTGTGTGCCCCAGCATGATTTGTCGCGCATCTCGTACAATATGCGTAGCGAGTGAGTGAGTGAGTGAGTGAGTGAGTGAGTGAGTGAGTGAGTGAGTGAGTGAGTGAGTGAGTGAGTGAGTGAGTGAGTGAGTGAGTGAGTGAGTGAGTGAGTGAGTGAGTGAAATAATTTTATTTTTGCTCCAGAGAAGACGCAGGGGGACCCCGCGTTACTCGGGTAATCCTACGTTGCCGATTTCGCAAAAACACCGTCAGCATGCAGGCCGACACAGTTACCTAGTTTTACAGTGAAAGCTGTTAGGATCTCCATACATCGGCTGATTTAGTGGCGTAGTTGTCCGCCACCGCCACCGCTGCGGTCCGTAACAGCAACAGCGCACAAAGAGCAAAAATACCAGGGTTCCAGCGGTATTTCAACCCAGGCACTGTGCATTACAGTTTAGTATTCTACCACAGAGCCACGCCGGTCCTTAAAACTCATTCGCAATAAGACCTTATACAGGCGCCATGTGGAGCAAGGAGTCTAACAGACTAAGCTACAGGACAGAAAAATAACACCAGGCGTCACACAATGCTAATTGCGTACCAAGTGGACGGTTTAAAGCTTCCGACCCTAGCAAAGAGCTCAGCTATTATTCTTAATAGTGATCACCCACAGCTTCATCAAAGTACACATAATACCCTCCAGACGCGTAGTGGGTACAGCTTCTCCGCAGAATGATTAATAATGGCATACTGGGTACATACCTACTTCGCAACGTTATGATGATCCTTGGTGTAGCTTTCAATGCTTGAAAGCCATTGACATTGCTCGTCTGTAAGGGCACTGCAGAGTGCGTGCGAATGGTGAATCATCTGTATTCATTCTTTTACGCTCCTTTTCTCCTTTGTACCCCCTCTTTTCCTCGCCACGTGTAAGGCAGCACAATGTCCGTTAACCTTCTTGCCCGTTCTTCATTCCCTCTCCTTCTCTCTCTTTGCCGCTCCAAATTCTAAATACTAGAATAACGATGCTGCAGCGCTGAAGAGCAGTAGGCTATTGGTTGGAGCTGCAGCTGCGCCGTCCAGCTGTACAGCGTTATCTGTGCCTTTCCTTCCTTGGTCCCGTCTTTAGCGCTGTTGTTCAGTCAAGTGCCGTGCACTTGTTGGAATGTAGGGGCCATGCAGCCGGCCCGAGACGCCCTTATAATTTCAATGATCGCTGGTATTACGGATTGCCTCAGCTTAGAATCTGCTGCGAACGAGCTTCGATCTTCTGCAGCTTACAGAGCGCGTTCAAGCAACGCAGGCGATCGGAACAGTACGTTCAGATACGGAATCCTCTCTGCGCAATCTCCGTTCTTAAACACGTGTCTATAAAAACAGGAGAAATCTATGCATATATATATATATATATATATATATATATATATATATATATATATATATATATATATATATATATATATATATATATGGCACCAGCCTAACGTCGTCTTCTGCTTTTCATATTGTTCATCACGATTATTCACTCTCCTCGTACTGTCCATATATTGAGAGCCCGCTACAATTCCCCTTGGATGGGTGGAAAAACTTTCAATATTGAGAGTCCTGAGAAACCCGTTGGCAGGAAAAACCCACCGGGTTCGTGATTGCTTCGGGAATTGTGAGCTTTCAGGCGGCCGACGTGCATCACTTCAGTTGTGGCTGAGCGCTGTATAGCAATTGTGAGGCTCGTTAAAGGGGTACTGACACCTTTTTTCGAAGGCGAGTTTACTCTGCCATACAAATCTTCTGTATGCAGAGACGGCTCTGAGCAAATGTGAAGCTCAACAAATGCTGATATGATATTTTAATTTGATATTAAATCAATTTTACCACGGCGCATCCACTGACATCGACACTAGCTTGACGTCAGGCTACAGTACAAATTCTGGTGACTTCACACAGCAGTCTGGCTAGTTGTGATGACGTTAGGTACCAAAACTTCCAAGATGGCCGCTTGTGCGTCATCAAAACTTCCAAAATGGCCGCTTGTGCTTCACCAACGGAGCCACGGTGTAGAGCGGCCATAGAAACGTCACTATATATTGTGCGAGCACGTGACAAGAAGCTCATACCGTGTTAACTGTGACGTCAGGGTACAGTAGGAACCGAAACTAGCTTTTGAAAACATACTATAATTACGTTTTCAGGGCGCACTCGCGCTTAGCACTACCTTTTCTAGGCTCTTGAGGGCTTGACCTTTCATTTGACGCAGAAAAACGACAACCCAAGATACTCGCGTCAGTACACCTTTAAGGGGCAGCTTACCTCGCTGAGGCATTCGACGGTAACGTAGCTAGGGCTCGGCACCACGCCGCCTGATGTCTGACACCTGCCCCCTGATGTCTGACTGAAGTCCCACACACATGAAGCCTACATAAACTGATACTTCTTAGAGACCAGGGACCGAATTCACAAACTTTTCTTTCGTAAATTCATTCTCCCATTATTCTGTCGCCTTTGTAAATAATATGTTCCGCATCGTGAGTCGCTGAAAGGTTCTGTTGCGAATATTTTTAGCGTAAGACGTTTTTGTTTATAGAGGCCAAGTTTCAGTTATTATAAAGGTTAACCGTATGATAAATATGCACAAGATAGAGAATGTGCACTTCATTCTTAATTGGTGTCTTTTGTTTCTAACGTAACTTATGGGGGCAAGTATTCCGAATACTGTAGGATTGTTTGTAACAAAAAGTTTCAGCCAATGTCGACGTCAAACCCATCAATCACGAGACCAGTCGGCCATCGACAAACAATCCTAACGAAAGGAAGACTTCGTGCACTCAGATCCTGGTCAATTCGTGCTTGCCTGGATATCAAGAAGATCGGCACCTAACATCTGGCACAAGAGACTTTCAGGACACAAAATACACCTAGATACGAAATAAAAGAGTGCTAAGCTACACTGCTGTCATAGATTCATATTGGGAAAAATTTGCTTTCGTCAGCATAACAAAAAAAATTAAGACTGCTTTAGTGAAAAGCGTATGACCGCAATTGTCAAAACTTACAGTATTAATCTCGCATTACCATATTGCAGATCTTCGCGCTTGTGAATGCAAATTTGGTTGAGATTGAGTCCCACTAAGCGGCAGAAGCTTGGTACTAAGGCAGTTGAAACAGCCTAAGTGTCTCAGATACAGAATTGCCATTTATTTACACACGTACACATATTTCAGATGGCATAATATTTTGCATGAATACACACCGGAACCTTCTGAAGCATGAAAACTCAAAATTTGTTCGTAGCCTACGTAGAACCTTCGCAGCCTTTGGTCGCATCCCTCTCCAAGCAATATTTTTTTTCACCGGGACGAGTACATTTAGTGTAACACGCTTTCCTGAAATCTTTGCGAAATATTTATGGTCTGCGTGGTTTCTCAAAAGCAACGAACGTCTAAGGTCGGATAGTGTACCTCTTCTATAGAGCATTCTAGAAGCCGCTGCGTGCTTTTTATTGAGGAGCAGCTTTGCCATCTTCATCGAGTGGCTGTCTTCACAAAAGTGCATGAACGCATATCACGTTTCTGGGCACAGCATCAACCATTGCTCTTGAGGCACTCAGCCGGGTTCTGTGTTGTGCCCTGAATACAAAGAGACAACGGCTGGTCGTCTGTCAGGGATTCATGGCTAAGGAAAAGTGACTTCGCTTGAGCACTGTACAATAAGCTAGTGTTGGCTCATCGTATGTTGGAAATTGTACGCTGGTGTTGCCTTCAGCACAATGAATATCCCAGAATGCCTAATCAGCCATCGAATATTACGTATGGTCAAACTGGTTTTCCTCTATTTGTATTGTTTCAACCAGAAGATGAGGGGTTTAAATGTACAACAGCGGCGAAAACTTCAACAGGACAAATTCAAACAGGACAACGCTTCAACAGGCGCCACTAACAATAAATAATCACGGGAACTGTTTGGAACTTTCTAAATTGTGAAGGCGAAAGCCGCGTTGGAGCTTCTGTTGGTCGGCTGCTGAACTTTCTGTTGAACTATCTGCTGATCGGCTGTTCCGTCAGCGAACACTCTCTCTCTCTACCAACTCTGCATTCCCTGAACGTCTGCGTCGTATGAGGGCCGTATGTTGCAAGAGCCAGAGTAGGGGCTAGTTGGTTGCGCACAGTCGATACTTACAACGCGTTGCTTGAACACAAAAAAAGTGGCACAAAAAGTATGTTTGTTTCGTCTCCCCGATGCCGCAGCCAAGTTTGTTCTAGTAACGTTGGCCGCAGCTTCGTCCATAGCCGCTTCCTCCCCACGGCGGTTACGACGCGTGGCACTTCCAGCTGCTCTAGCCCCTTCCACCGTGGCGTGTTTTCTCGGTCTTTTCCGCCCACGACTATAGGGCCTGGTCACGTGATATTTGTGCTCTTTGGAGCCGCGCTCTCGAGGCAATAGGGCCTCCAAGGCCAATGGAACACGGATGAGAAACAGCGTTGTTACCGAAGCAGACGCTCTGTGTCACTTTGCAGCTTCCCTCGCGCACTTTTCCGATTGCGACTTTGGCCTCGTCACGTGACATCTCTGCTTTTTTAATCTTTTTACCCACGCGAACGCCGAAAAAAAAAAAGCTCGCGAGCTGCGTGATATCATGTGCACCTCAGACGACACTGAAACAGAAATCTAAAGCATTTGCCTTAAACACTCCCGCCAAACTAATGTCACACTTTGGGACGTTAAACCCCAGATATTATTATAAACTGATGTCACTGTGAATGTCGAAGTTAATGTGATCAGTAGAACAAGAATGTAACGACACGCTGTATTGTCCTCACGTATACACATAACGCTCGCTGTTACCTTGGTACATCATTTCTGTGGTATTCGCCATTCATGCGTGCGTAGCAACAACCGAAATTAAGCGCACGAACCTTATGTTATGGCTCATACGGAATGGCGCGGATCAGCCGTTCCACATTGTCTCCTAGGTCAGAAGGCAGCTCGAAGAAATTTGTCAATTTGGGCACATACAAAGGGATCCGTGCTATCTTCTTGGACAGAAAACCTGGGACAGGAGACAGAAAACAAGTTCATATTTTGTGGTCCGAGCTTGTACAAACTAGGGCAACTCGATAAACGATGTCAAGTAGGAGACGGTGAATGGCTAAGTTTGTTGAGTTACATGCTGCGTGGAATCGAGCCATGTGCGCAACAAAAACAGATTTCATTATACATATGGTCATTATCTTGCATCTCTGTGAGTTACACTATAATATTAAGTGCCCTCTTTACCGCATTTTATCGACAGCAGGTACGACGACGTGCGGAAAGGGGCTACCTTGTTGCATAATATTTGTGCGCATTGAAATTGAAAGTGTGGTAGGTCAACAGAGTCGGAGGCATGGTACAGGATGTTTCCTCTAAATTCGCGTGTGGTGTCAAAATTCAGTGGCAATGAATCGTACCTTCCTGAGGCTCGATTTTTTTACCAGGGGTAACGTTACAAAGTTAGCAACGATAAGGAGAGAGGAAGCAGAAGTTACGTACTACATATATAGTTAATTCAAATGAAGAAATAGCACCATACAACTTGATTCGTATGCGACTTCAACCTCGACAGCCTTACATTGCGTGCGCGGTGCCTTACAAAGCCAGCTAAAGTGGAGCCTTGAAGCTTGAACACGTTTATTTATATTTTTCAATTTTTATTGCGATAGCAGTTATACGGACACACTCGGCTGGTTCTTGCCGTCGTCATCAGAGCCGCTGTTCCGTCCTGTATGTCCTGTATGTATGTATGTATGTATGTACGCATGTATGTAAGTATATATATCTATGTATGTATGTACATATGTGTGTACATATATATATATATATATATATATATATATTATATACATGTATATTATATATATGTACATATATATAAGACAGGGCCCACGGCCGAAACGTCAAATAAAGCTTCTTTTCACTTGTGCGTGAAACACCTTGTCTTAGCACACACACACACAGACACACACACACACACACACACACATATATATATATATATTGTGATGAGGTTTATTGGTGTAATGAAGTCGCGACGAAAAGGGACCGTACACTGACACAGTGCAAGGCTGGCAAAAGGCGGCACAGGCTCTCGCGCAATCAGAACGCGGGTCGTTTCTCGTCCTCCTTCACAGGCGCATACTCGGTCGTGCATCTGCTCCACTACAATGCCCCCGGGGTGAAGCGTAGCCATCCTGGCGACTCAGGGAGTACGTAGAATGATGGGGTCGTAGTAGGGCTTGAGACGGTCAACGTGTACGGTCTCGCGTCCTCGACAGCGCAAATCTGACGCAGTTATCGAAGCGGAAAAAATGGCACGGGAACCAGATAACTGCGTAAGCAAACCGTGGTTAGCCCTTCTAGATAAAGAGCTACGTTATCTGGCAAGTGACGCACATAGACCATGAATCTGCTTTTATAAAACGTTCAAGTTTTGTTGATTGTTAAGAGCTAAATTTTCATTTTTTTGTAGGTTTTTTGTGTTTTCTTTTTCTGTTTCAGTCTTATATATGTGGTTTGCGAAAAATAAACCTTCAGTTGATAGTCTGCGCTTGTCCTTGTGTCTTCTTGTCGTCCGTGTTTACTACCGCGCAGTATACTTACGTCGATCACTGTGTAAGAAATGTGGTGGTTTCTATGGCGACGGGTTGGAGGCAGCTGCTCCTCGGCGCGGCGGTGGCTTGGCTAATTTTAGCACAACGGCGCAGCGAGAGTGTTTTGTTAACGAACGTCTGCTGCTAGCTAGCGGATGTCTGCTGCCAGTTCAAAAAAAAAATTTACGAAGCGCGGACCGGGCATTGGAACTCGCGACCACTCGCTCCGCGACGTGTTTAACCGTTCGAACACAACGCATATATGGTCAAGCATTCTAACGACGTTAAACATATTCTTCCTCTTACCGCTGGTGGTGCGCACATCTCCGATGTGCTTCAGCGTGGCAGAGGTGTGTTGGCTATCACACGCGAGATGGCGCAAAGGGCCAAAGGGCTCGCTTAGGGAGTCACCCTCCCACCTCCCCATCTTTCGCCAATGTGGGGCTGCCCGCCTTCGGCTTCGTACTTCGGTCGACAGGTTATCGTCGCCTGTGCTTGCGCGTTGTCTTCCATCGTCATCTTTGCATTGAAGCCATAGACCAATAATTGTGGTTTAACGTCCCAAGAAGCCATAGAAAGCGCGAAGGTAACTTGGCTCGCTGCGACGATTGTGTGAGTGAGCTGCTGGCCTTTTTTCCTATGACATTTCAGTTTGTTGATGCGATAGCAACAAAACAAATCAAATACAGAATACAGGCGTCACGTTCCTTTGTTACAGAACATGATAGATAGATGGGCTAGTTGCTACTGCACATTCACAAGAAGTGAACGCGCAAATAGAAAGACAATAGACAGAGAGTGTTGTACACACACCACAAGAAAATGAAAGCTTCCCGCCCAATAAAAAGGGCTCAGCCACGATTCATCAGTAACAATTGCAACCACATAAACAACGTTGCCTTGCATTAGCGTAAATTCACGTGTCATGCCATAAGACATGCGTAATAATTGAGCGCCTTAAAGCTACCCACCCCATACAAAGGGGTCTGTCACAATTCGTCATCAGCGGCCCGTCATGCCTTTCCGTCGTTCTATGTATGGCCCGAAATACGTAGACGCTTTTGAGCTACCCACCCATTGCAGCCGATGCCCCAGATCGTCGTCATCATCAGCCGCGTCACTTACTTGTTTATGGCCTGGCAAGCGTCATTGCTTTCATACCTTCGACAACAGTAAATAGACTGCCGTGTCTCTAGTTTGCCACGGTCTTATCATGGTCCTTTGTGGATATTGTGTTGAAACTTCAAAGTGAGTACCCTACACAACGTACTTTACGGATCACAACGTACATCTGACGGTATTTCTGTAAATGTGTGCACAGTAAACCACTACTTTTATGTGCAGTGCTTTGTGTGGGCGCCCTAAAAGCTTTACGACGGATTCTTAGAGAAGCACTCGTGCGCCTAACGATGTCACTGTGTGGGCTCTGCACAGGCGCGGAGATTTTTGTTTTTAGGCGCTCAGCTAGCTTTTCCTTAAAGTAACAGGAAGGCCTCTTCTGAGAGCGGACAGGGCGCGCATTATTTGTAATGAGAAGGCAGGCTGGTTTACGCTTCCATTTTATCCTAAATGACTTTTAAGCTGTCTCATCTTGTATGAGATCCCGCTTGGTGGGTTTGAGGTTTGGAAAGGCGCGATTCTCTACAACCCATATAAGAAGGCATAGCGCATTGTCAGGGGAAGGCGCGCGGGAGGGGCGGGGGCCGATGGAAGATCAATAGGGTGGATTAAAGACCAGTTTCCTTGGTGGTGTACCCGGTCGGGGAACATCTCTTCTCATTAGAGAAACTAGCGAGTGCCCGGCAAATATGAAATGGAACCTACTACCTACTGCGTTAGAGGTGCACGCTGTACGACTTAAGCACCGCTCTGGTGTGCTGGTGTTCCACTTGCTGCTCTTTTTGTTTCTCTTTGTGGTGTTGCAAAGAAGGGGCAGTTCGGAGCATAACTAAGCGTCTTCTGCTTCTTTCTTTTTTTAGCAGTTAACGAGCTCTAGCTATTCAAAGGTTAGTTGAATAATACGCCTTGGGTGAACGTTTTTCGAAGCGGAAATAATCCTGGGATCTTTCATGCGGTGTAGTTCGCTATTGTTTCTTCACCGAGTGATATTTGAATATATATATTCAGAACTTTGGCCACAATTCATGCGGTGGAATGCACGCGATAGAAAGATAGACATACGTTCATTGATTGCCAAGAATGGGATCAGGGGTGGTGAAGGTTGGGAGACTCTTTCCTTTCCTCTTAACCATCGGCCTCTACGAGAAAAGTATTAATGAGAACTGCTTGACGAGAAAGCTACAATATGTACCAAAATACATCCACACAGTTATACTCCTTGCCTCACAGTACCGTATCATTCTTGGATGACTGGTAAAGGCTGAGCACGTGCCGTACGGCACACGCCTACCTAAAGTTGTACATGCCCTATCACCTATTTAACTGTTCGACACTGATGCCAGTAACACATGTTGTCTATATACGAGGCAGCAGGAACCGGCCGATGCCGCAGCCAAGCATCAGGGGCTGTGACCTCGGCCACTTGCTTCTGGTTCACATATATACAACTTGTATAACTAGGTAAGTGTCATAGCTACAGTGTTGAACATAGAACTATTAGTGCGTTGGGCATGTACAACTTCGGAACTTCGCGTACGTGCGTGCCACACGGTACGTTCTCAATCTTTACCCGTCATCCAGGAACGATATGGCATTGTGACACAAGGCGTATAACTTTGTGAGCGTATTTTGGTATATATTGTAGCTTTCTACTCAAGCAGTCCTCATTAATACTTTCTTTCGTCCTCAAGCACGGTCTCAGTCTTCGTGAAAGAAACAGTTAATGTTAGTTGGAAGCTAGGTGTCTCCGCTCGCGTAATCTGCTACCGCTGACAGTAAACAGCGCGAGAAAACGCTTGGACGAAAAGCAGAACGCACGGGATGATCGCTACCGGTGAAGAGGAATAAAAGAGAAAAAAGAGTGGGAAGGGAAGGCCACCTCCTCGAGACGATGAGTGCCCGCAGTATGGGATGGCTCTTGTCCAGTGCGTCTGCTTTACTATTCTGTGTTTTCTCGCGTTGCTTACAGTAATTATATGTCATCAACTGGCCCATTCATCCACCTTACTGCTACTGCTGCTATACCTTTAAGCTGACCTCTGCGTGTAAGCAAAGAAGCGTTTGTGCATAGGAAGGCTAAAGCTGCCCACCGTAACGAAGGTTCAGACATAATCCATTTTCACAATTCATCGTCATCTTAATTCAGCCACAACATCAACAAATTGTGCAGCCACGTAGGCACACATGTTGCCTTACATACACCTAGCGGTACTTCGCTATACTTCGCTAAGTGATGAGAAATTATGGTGCGTGGGTGCTTCGCTACTGTACGTGCAGTAGGTTCGACGTGGGAGGTTACAGAGCACTGTTAGAAGTCTCCTCCTCCAGCCTACGTGGTGACTGTGACGCATGTTGCGCACGGGCCGGTTGCTTTTAAAGCCAAGCTTGTGATACCTCACGATTCGGTGGCGACGCACGCGAAAAACCCGCGGCGCCGGGAGCGTGAAGAAATGTGGCCCTCGAATGTGTGCCGGTGACATGCGTATACTGTGTAGGCGCAGTTTCATTGAATTGATGTTGTCTCGATCGTGGGTTGTCGGTGATCAGCCGTTTCTTATATGACATTCTGATCCTTTATCGAGGAAACTTGTCATTTCACGTTGCCACACTTAATTGTGGCCTGGATATGAAAGCATGACCGTCGTTATTTCCTGTAGCGTTTGAAGTGCTGCGCTGCGAAGCACGTGGATGAAGGTCCAGTTCGTGGCATTCAAGGAGGTTAAAAAAATTGCTGGAGTGGCGATTATTGCGCAATAGTGAAGCCGTACCCACCATAAGATGGCGGCTGCGCCCGCCATCTTAGTAGGGGCATGATGAACCATCGGCGTTTGGAGAAGGAAAGCGAGCGTTTTCCACGCACGCCAGAGAAGTCTATGATGGCAACTTTTACGGGTCAGGTACTGCTGCAAGTCTGTCTTTGTGTTACTAGTTTTCGTAAATAAGCCTCAAAGTCATGGCAAATTTTATTGCAGAGAAATCGCCAATACTCCTCTCCACGGGTTACTTTTGTCGGCAACAACGATCTTTTATTTTATAATTAACGCAGTATTTACGCTAACAGATCAAAGACATTTGATCTCTAAGTAGGCACCACCAGAAAAGAGCAAGTTTCCGAGCTCTTTGGTGGGCAAAAGCTGGCTTCACTTTCGCTGGCAAGGCGTTTGGAGAGCTTCCACTCCAGAATTTTTTTTTTAACCTCCTTGGTGGTATTGAGGAAGGAAAACGCTAGGAGGGAGCATTGCGCAATACGAAAGAAAGAAAGAAAGAAAGAAAGGAAAAAAGAAAGAAAGAAAGAAAGAAAGAAAGAAAGAAAGAAAGAAAGAAAGAAAGAAAGAAAGAAAGGTAGTGCGTCAGGTACGCGCACGCCAAGGTTCGCTTGCCCCCAATATCGCGCCGGGGCAAGGACTCCAGAATTCTTTTAAGCTGTAGTTTTCAATGGTGCATAGTAACCGACTCGCTCGTACTTCCATTTTTCTGGTATTAGACACATCCTCTTAATCTATAAATATTGCGCCGCCGTTAGCTTTGGTGCTCCTAACGTGAGAAGTTTCATTTTCGGCTAATCAACGCTTACGCAGTCTCCGAGCACACTTGTGGCGTTCTTTTTTTTTTTCAAAAAGAGCCAAATTCAGCAACCGAAACTGTGCTAAATTTCGCGGGAGCGTAAAGCGCACCAAAGTATCTTTAACTTCTAAAACAGATGGAATTAAAATGGGGCAATTCCTAATTGTAACGTGAACTCAAAAAGGCTGTTTCTAATAAAAAATGAACCAAATGCTGCATCTGTTTCAATCAAACTGAGCCACATTCTTTGAACAAGCGCTGCGTCAACAATCCTGACTAAAACAACCAACATGGTGTCATCCAATCTGTTCCATTTGTGTCCTCCTTGGTTTGCTATCGTGTTGACGTTCGACAATTAGTATATTTTAGGGCGAGTTGGCACTTACTGAAGGACATGATGTTGTACGGCAAGACTCGAATATAAAGAGTAAGAGGCCGAATTTACTGCTTATTTTCGCCTCTTAATGTTTATTTTCAAGTTTAGCGCTACAGTATGATGTCGCTCTTGCGCTATATGAAATGAAGATATATGAAATGAAGATATTGAGCACCGATCTATTCCTTGAAGAAGAAGTGATTCGAAAGAGCACGGCATAAATCGAGCTCAGAAGCAGAAGAAGAGCTGGAGCACTTTTCAAGGCCTTCAATAGATCTCTTCTTTAAATGTTGCGAGTTTATATGTAAAGGCTAAACATTTCATTTCAACTTTTTCCTTCACTAAGTAAATTAATTTCCTAAGCAAGGCACCGTCCGCTTCATGGCCTATCCCCCGCAGTGGGTTGAGCCAAAGTAGTGTGGAACCAACCAACCAACCAGATGCCAAGAACAAGAAAACGATGACGCCAGTCCAAAACAGTGCGCCTTTTGCCAGGAAGGAACGCTCGCTCTTCAAGTCTAGTCAACGCCATTACTCGCATGCGACGAAGGACGGCACCGACGGAAGCACAAGGAGGATGTTAATTTCATCGCAAAATATTGTTATATCGTACATTCGAATCGTTTTAGACTTCTTTTACGAGTTAATTCAAGCACAAAGAAGTTGTTCCAATCTATAAGAGCCAAATACAAAGTTTATTCCTGATATAGATTTTAGCCACAATATAGATTTGACGTATTTAAGGGACAGGAACACAATGGCAAAAAACTGTTGGAGCAGGCCCGACCATATTTGCAGTAGCAAAAAAGTGCGTTTTTTCAGTTTCAGTTAAAGTGCATTTGGCTCTGTAGAAAAAAAACGCCACGCTTATTCTGTCAATTACACCGTGACGCGGGTCGTTGCTTTATCGCACTGCTCATTTCACGCTCGCGATGTCGTCCATGATTCTCGTATGAAGCGTTTCACAGGCCTATCTTCATCCCTTTTGGCTTCGATCAAGATGGCCGCTCTGGCGCAAGGAGAAATCAGTGTGGGCATTGATTAGATACTTCGTCATCTCTGCAGAGTAATCATCGTTTGTGTGCTCTGCATTGTCGCTTGTGAGGACATGTGTTTTGTTTTGTCGGTGTCTGGGACTTCCGCCGCGACTTTGGGCTCAACAGAGGTCCGCCTAACCGCAGCGTCACAATAGAGCTAGTTAACTGTCAAGCATTCACGTACACTCAATCCCCTTTCGTGACTGCCGTATCGACCTGCATATTAGATTTGTAGAACGCTAGGAGAATCTCGTCAACACCAAGCCGACGTTTGTTGACGACTCGGTGATGAAGATTGTGTTTGCCGGCCCAAACGAGCGCCGCGATGTCGTGCCCCGTCAACCATTGTCCAAACAAGTGTGCTCCTTTCCATCATGGTACCCGAACAAAGCTCTGAAGGGGGACTATTTTCAGTCCAACCCCGAGCCAATTACCGCGGGACCGAATCTCGGGCGTCGTTTACGGAGGAACGGGTGCGAGAACAGAGTGGTGGCGTGGGCACGACTCATTAACGTCGTTAGCGTTCGCAGCGCACAATCCCCGCACAGCAGTTCTCTGTAGTCCAAACCGAACCTCAGTACGTGACGTGCTTGTAACTGCTTGGAAACGCGTTCTCTGACCTTCGCCACCACGAATACAGCATTGCGTCCACCCTCTCTTGCCAGCGTGGCCCTTCAACAACGAGATGAGCGCCGTTAGCTTTGATGCTCAAGTGAAGAAACGGTGGGAAACTCGATCAGCAGGGACGAATGCAAATGTGACACCCTCTTCTACTCATGCATACAGAGCACGACAAATTCCTCCTGATGCATTTCTAGTTGCACAACTGTCTCCAAACTGTGCAACACCAACACATCATGTGTTGGTGCTGATTACGAAACGTATACCTCAATAATAGATGTGAACCTAACGTATTTTGCTGTTCATGTGCTGTCATCACGCAGCATTACGATTGCGTGAAGGATTGAATCAGTGCTTGTAATACACTTATATTTACAATATACATTATATTTTTAGCTATGTGATGTTCAATTTCAGGTTACATTAGGGCAATAAACGGTTCAGCTATATTCAACGAAACATAGACATCACAAAGCTCTTTCTGTAAAGCAAGTACTATTGTTCTGTAGCAGATAGTACAACTTGTTTGTAGCATGTGCAATACAGCTGCTGCATACAAAGTAACGATTCCCTGAATTATGCAAAGTTATTGGTCTGTGGTTTTCCATACAGATACGCACCAGGTGTGACGTTATCTGATATGCGTGGCGGGTGGGTGGTTAAAAGCTGTTCAATTTTTGCGAAGGGCTCATAGACGCAGCCTGTCATCGTCCGTTGTCCGCTCGTAGCGTTTTATTATGACTCGGCTCCCATGAGTGATTGTTGTATCACCTGGAGCAGAGCACAGACTATCGTACTTCATGTTCAACATAACCTTTTCATGCATTTCTTTGTACTTTGAGTATAAACAGCATTGTGTCCATGGTACCACACTGTAACTCACTCGCGACGTACTCGGATTAAAAGTACACTCGATAGCTATTTGGAAAATGTGCGCCAACTTAGCCGCAAGATTTTCTGCTCAGTGCTTAGAGTCAATGTACTAAAACAGTTTACGACGGGCGTCGAGGAGGTAGCTTCTGAACAGCTCACGTTGCGATTATGCAGCGCGCTCCTCTCAGGCATGGAGCTTTAAATTTTAATAGTATTTAAGAGTGTAGTCGTCATAATGCCTAGCGAATGGAAGCCCACGATGTGGTTTCATCTCAGACTGCTTGCTACTACAGCGGTATCAAACCTCCAACCCAACAGTACTTAGTGTCTGAAAAGAAAGAGGCACCTTTCAGGTGGCCTGCCCAACCTACACTCCTGAAGGAATGAAACGAGAAAATTTATATCTAATAATACACGTGATTTCGCTTCCACCACTTTTAGTTCGTATCACATCGGTGATTTATTAGCGCTCACTTACATCGGCGCCAACATCTCCTTTAATGACCTGATTCGCATCGTAATATCGTAATTATCTTGAAAAGTTTGCCGTAGCCATTGTTATACCTGAAACCCTGAAGTCGCAATTCTTTCGACCAGCACTGTACAAACAGTCTCAGCGGTGTTTCGTGCCCGTTTATTTTTTATTTTTGCATGACCACGTGCCCGTTCACAATCGCATGATGGCTCCATCACTGGGTGGTGACAGTGCCAGTTAAGAACTTTATTTGACAGCAATTGGTGAATGCTGCGTTAAGGCGATGTCGATGACAGAGTGCCTGAAGGTGAGGAGGAAGGTGACGCGGAAGTCTTGATCTTAAGTCAGAGTCTGTGAAAGATAGAGAGAGAGATCTTGAGTACATTGACCCATACTGTGACAACTGTGCATTAGGAAGAATAAGACATAATTTATAAGATAGCCAGGCGTGCACGGAAGAAAGAACTTGTCTCCAAAGCAGAATATGCTCAACTTGTCAAGCAGCGCTGCGGAATCTTGGAAATATGCTTGTACCTGTGTCTTCTCCTTCTCAGCCATGTGGAATTTTAAAATTTCTGTCCAAGTCCCTTGAGGACATTAACTTAATTGATAAGCTGTAAAGTAACTTCCATTACAAGCATTACCTTTTGGCATGCACATACCGCGACCATATTATTTTATTGCTCTTTTCATTTTCTTTTCCTGTCATCCTCCTCCGAGGGCCTTTTTGTCATCAAGCCCATTTTGTTATAAGGAGTAGCGTCCAAGAGCCGTTACACATATGCACCAGCAGAATTATGCGTACTTCATTAAAGAGCTTTCTGTCTCTCTCTATTTGATAGCTAATATTTAAAAGGTCGAGATGCAGCAATGTGCAGCTATGTGAAAATACTTAGAATTTTAAAATTCCATTTCTCGTCGAAATTGCTATACAATATACGCTCAATGACGTATCAGTTCTTTTAGGCATGGATATAAAAAGTTATAGTGGATAATTCCCGAAATTTCGAATGATTTTTGTGTCTGCAAACAGACATCTGAAAGCGCTATCTGTTACGTGGGAAGCATACGAGTGCCGACACGTGATGCATGCGCCAGAATCTTGAAAGAGGGACTTTGACATGAAGCAGCATGCTTGCGATGGCATGTGGATGCTGGTGTTACATACCACCATAGGTCGCGATTTCTTTTCCTTATTGCGGTAGCAATTATATGGACACTCTCGGGAGGTTTTTGCTGTCGCCGTGATTTTTCGTCTAAAGTCCAAATCGATAACATCAACCCACGCATCGCATGTTCTACGCGCGAGTGAAAGCACGAGAGCGCTGCAGGCAAGCGCGACTGACGCAGAGATTAAACGAGCCAGCCATCTCCGTCGCACTAAGGCCTCATGTGATGCGCTCTTCGTGCGATGAAAGGCGCATCGTCCTTGAGGCAAGAGGCAGATGTTTTTTCTCCTACAGGCACACTTCAGCCACTTTTTCAGGTATGCAACAGAATCGTCGAGTACTGTTTAACGGAGGGTACTTTTCGACTACGACACAATCGCAAGTGCTGTAAGGCATGGGAAGCTTTGAGAAGCCACTTTGATCAACTACAGTGAAGTTTGCCCACGCCGCAGGCGTGCGCAGACGCTGAGACATCAGAGTTGATAAATGGCGAGAACTTGAGTGTATTAGTACGTCGTGATGATGAAAAATAGCGCGGATTGTTGGAAAAGAAACGACAAAAAAGGACAAGCACTGAGCACACTCAATGGTACTTTATTTTCCGTAAGCTAATATATTCGTACCAGAAGAATTGAGGCAACCAGCGTCTAACAAACAGCGCTTGCATCCTAACCCTAGCACGTAACTAGAGCGTTAGCTTTCTTTGTCCAAATATAACTGATCTTTTCATCAGTCAAGCAAGGCGCCGGCAAGCTAACGCATGAAGGCCTTCTGCATAGCATGAACAAAGAAAGCCCCACGTTCCCGAAAGCTAGGCACGTTGCTTGCGCATAATGCGCACGAGCGAAAGAAAGGTCTGTAACCACATTTGGCGCGATGAATGACTGGATTACTGTATCTCTTGACCTTCTGATTATTTTCATGCTCATTTACGGGGCTTTCTTGTAGACAGTGGCCTGTTTCTCCTGACTTACGTTCCATCTTAATTATCCTAACAGCGCTTAATTATCCTTAACTCGGTGCTAAATTATCCTAAGTGTGCTGTCGCATACTTCTCAACTTCTCAGGGCTCTGTGTTCTCTTTGGTTGTTAGTAACCGGAGGAAGTCATTCAACTAGCTATGTTTACTTTTGCGCCTAATGTCGCGATGAAGGCTTGCCCACTTACCGTGGTTATTGGATGTGTACAATATTGTGCCACCAGAAACAAGATAGCGGGTTCGAATATCGGGAGCTGCGGCAGCGTTTCGAAGGCTTGTAGTGTACTTGTATACCTTGGATCCCAGTAAAGAACACTGCGCTGTTTCGAGACAAAAAGAAAGAAAGAAAGAAAGAAATTTATTTTAAAACTGCAGGCTCAGCTAGGCGAGAGTAAGCATTCTAACATTGCATTTGCCACAATGTTGCCTTAACCCGTTTAAAGTAATGAATGCATATAACAATACACAAATGATGACAAAATAATGTTTTCACAGTGATGACACTGGATTGAACAACTTTTTCATTTCCGGGTAATAATTTCTGTGAGAAGAATTAACAAGTTTACTCGAGTTGAAACTCACGAAGCTCGCAAATGGACTTTCAGTAGGCACTACACACCAGGCTAAATGGAATTGGAATCGTAAATATGAAGCCCATTGCTCTCCCTTCTGCGCGTTATTTAGAAATACACCCGGCATTGCTTACGTACGCTGAGAAGGTTGCGTTTCCCCTTTAGCGTCTACAATTTAACGATGGGAAAAAGCAAGTCTACGATAACCAAAAAGATATCACATTGTATTTTCTGTATTTTGTACGCCTCCTGCCACACCAACGAAATAGCTGACGAAAGGTGTCGCTCCTGAGTGAGTGAGTGAGTGAGTGAGTGAGTGAGTGAGTGAGTGAGTGAGTGAGTGAGTGAGTGAGTGAGTGAGTGAGTGAGTGAGTGAGTGAGTGAGTGAGTGAGTGAGTGAGTGAGTGAGTGAGTGAGTGAGTGAGTGAGTGAGTGAGTGAAACAACTTTATTGACGATCCGGCATAGAGGGGGGAAGGGGTAGGGGAATTAAAGAGAGACACTAGCGTGCTCGAACGTCCTGGAGCAGCAACCCGCTCCTAAATTAAAATGGTTTTACTTGTCCTTTTATCTAGATACGTGAAGTTTATTTCTGTGTAACTTACATTTTCGGACCTATAAAAATAATCTCAGCTCCGATAGTGAGTGGCATAACAAATGTCTAAATACAATCTAGCACGCCTACCGGTTAGCTTCGTCCTACTGAACGCACACGCTTTTGGCGGTGTGCCATTTGGCGTCGCTATTAATTTTTCACCTTTTCTGTTTTATAGTACAAATATTACGCCCGCTGGTGATAGCGTGTTCGCTGCGCTGTTCTAATTGATACTGTTGTTGTTGAGGCTCTTGTTTTTTTTTATCACCGTGGTCGTAATACCTGTAACAGCGACCGCAGCAATGATGATAACAACAACAGCCCATGCAAACTTTTCCGGATGAACATATTCCTGAAAGTTATTTAGGTTTCGTCTGAGAGTTGAGAACCAGAACGAGTGCGTTCCCTGTCACTATAGGCACAACCGCGTAAGCGCAAGGAAGGGTCCGTCTTCCACTTGGGAATTTGTTCGTGCGTAATGGAGCTCTTTATGGAGAAAACTCGGTGCTGAATAAAGCTTGCCTGTATTGCGCAAAAGGCCACCTGGAACGGTTCTCAAAACAGGCTTCCGGGCATCTTAGCACCACAGTAACAGAGTACACGAGCTCGTATTAGGAACTCCATTCTCAGGCAGCCTAACTCTCAGCTCTAAATGATCTCAGGAAAGATTAATGGTCGGAAAAAGAGAATTTACGGTGCCACCTACGCCGCAGCATCTTTCCCGCGAGTAATGAATACTCTAAATTAGTCTGTATAAATCTCTCCTTAAGAAGAACCTTTCGCCTAAGAGGACTCTTCTAACGCTTTCGGTGCGTCCAGGAAATTCCAATTTCGGCCGCATCGAAAATTCAAACGAAGAGACGAGCTGCGGAAAAGGAGAGGTTTGTCTAACAGTGTGTCTGTTCTAATGAGAAACCGGCGGGAAAACGGAGACGAACAAGTGATCTCCTATTTCCTTTTTCGGCGTTTCCTTTTCAGTACTCACATAGCATGGCACAATTGAAAAGCATTGTACGCATACGAAGCTAGTTGAAAAGAATAATTTATTATGAGCGTGGCATGATAGGCGAACTAATGGGTTCACAATTAACTGAAAACTCCCAAACGGAAGCGATGAATGCCTTGGCTAAGAAAACATTCTTGTTTGATAATTGTGGTGGCGAATAAGTGACGATAGAAATTTCGTGCGTGAGCACTGACTGCCCCAAAACTTGTGTAATCCCGAGAGAAAGAAATGTGGTGCTCTAAAAAATGCCTTTGGTAGAACCTCTGATATATTCAGAGGACGGAAGCTCGAGGAGATCTTTCATCTCTGCAAAACATAGACTCATTGATATTGTTGGCGTCGCGCACAACTCCATCGGTTTTATTAAATGAAAGAGCTCATTGCCGAAATAACCGCATTTTTTTTGCTCACATTCGTTGAATAATCCAGCTCTTCTTGTATATCTTCTAGGCAGCATAAAATGTGTAATGGACAACTCCCACTCGGGAGAGAACCTGGGTCCGCTATGTATAAATGATGAGGCCGTCATCGTGTCGACGTTTCTGATTTTGTCTTCCTTGCCATCGTTACCCACGTGGACTTCGTACCGAGTGGCACTGAAAGCTTTACCTTGTGTGGCAATGTACATTTCTCGTTAAGGTATGTTGCCTCCTTTTTGGAAAACTTTTTAGATTTTGATTCTAAACTGATTCCTTTGTGTTTGCCATAAGAAAGGCTGTTTAAAAAGACCCTTCAATTATGTTAGACCAAAAAAGTGAAATCTGATCACCATTTAATTACTGAATTTACCCAAAATATGACCACCACGCAAATGGTCATAAGTCATGATGTTGTGATACTAAACAAAAATGGATTGGCAGCAGTATAGCTATATATGCAGGCTGTGCAATGAACTAGAGTGTTTGCACTATCTACAAAATTAGGTTTTTTATAGCCGAAAAACCAAAAATTTCATAATTTCAGGCGGTCGCATTTCAGTCGAAGTTTTATAACATCAAAACTTGTGCACGGATTTCAATTATCCTAGTTCATTGCACAGAATAGTGTTCAAGAAATAAGCATATGGCAAGTTTCAAAGAAATGTATTGGTTTATTCTTAAGTTACGACCTTTGGCGCATCAAAAAACAAATGAAAATGGAGTTTTGAGAAAATCAACAATAAACTTTTCGAAACGTGCTATACACAACATTCGATAGTCGTGGAAGGCTAAATACCGCCAGGCTCGTAGCTGGGTCCCTCCTTAGCTGCTGCAAGCTCCCTGTGAGAACGTTTAGCGGCTCGTTGTTTTTTTCGGGCTTGTTTTTGGTCGCCCGTTGAGTGGCGTTTAGCGCGCCTCAAGCGTGCTCGGTCCCTGCTGAGGCACGCTACTGTGGTGTAGTAGCCAGGGTCGACACCAGCCTGCCTTAAGATGCCTAGCGTGCCACTATTTCCATTGTTGAAGTGACATACACAGTCGTATAGGCCAAACCAGCGCCTCCTTTATTTTATCCCATTGAAGCACTCGTTCGCGTTTTGCGTTTTTCCGTGAAGACATTTCTTCAAAAGTTCTTCTGGACACAAGTCTGCATACACCGGCTTCACTTTGTTGAGCATGTCATTAGAAAAGCCCCCCCCCCCCCCATGCTTGTAATGTCCTGTGCCTAAAGCTTTTACTCGGTTGTAGGCCCACCAGCTTTTCACTCCTAAAGGACACAGGCCGTGCCTAGGAGTTGCGCCAGTTGAACTGCAATGAAACAGACTTGCTAGTGTGGCCTGCTTCATTGCTTGGAGGTTGCCCACATTTGCCCTGATTGTCATGCCATAATAGTTTTGCAATCGATCGATCACGACATCCGTCAACTTCTCTTTACCTCCTAGCCCATGAGTAGTCTTTTTCAATTTTCTCAGTCGGCATCCCACGCGCTTTTCAACGTACCCAATGCACTCAAGTTTGCGCACAACAAACTAATCTAAACCTATCATTTGCGATTGAGCGTAACAATGAATTACTTTTGGGAATTGTAGTGTTCGTGTTGGTTTCGTTTTCACAGCGGGTCAGTTTCGGTTTCAGGGAGGTCTGCCGGCAGTTGTAAAAAGCAACGTAACTTTTGAACCAAACAAGATAAAGGCGTAATTTTTGCGGTAGCACAATTCTGAGTGCCTCGAGATTATTAAAATTCTTAAAAATAAAACTCGACTTTTTTGAAAAAATCATCGTTTTTAAGGGAGGCAACATACCTTAAGCACAGAATCTGTGCCGCTGCAATATGTGGCGCCGGAAGTAAAGCCAGAGTTTACTTGTTTCGCCGCTGTTAGTATGCAGCAGACCGTACTCAATACATTCCCTGGAGATGTTCCTTCATTCCAAGTATGTCTCGTACACTCTTCGCCAACATATTTATTTTTTATTCCCGAGTCATTACTCCTCTGCACACGTATATAGGCAGCTTCATCACTGTGTTCTTGCCTCCTGATTTATGTGGCCGCAGTGGTAAAGTCGGTCGCCGCCGGCCTCTTCTCTGTAATGCACGCCGTGGCGGAAAGCAGTCGCAGCTGCGGCAGCCGCACCAGAAGTCACGCACTCAGGAATGCACCAAACGAGGCCGCTAATGCGAGCTGCTTCGTGTGAGGGAAGACGAAGCGCACCAACGTCGATGCCTGCGGTGCTGGCATCATCAACAGCACGGAGGCTCACGGCCTCCAGGGTTCCGTGCTTCGTCCATTATGGTAATGAAGAGGGAGACTCCCTGGAGTACCGCATCAGCGCCGTGGACGTAGGTGGAAGCGGACACACCCGTCTTCGCCGGAATAAAGTGCAGTAAGCATGACATTCCCTAGTTCGTGTGTTCCCGTGCAGCACAGCAATCTTTTCGCTGCACATCGATGCGTGGGGAGGCTGCTCGTTATTCGTTAGATCGTAAGCTTGACAGTGCTCGCTACCTCACTTGCGAAAGTCTTGGACACGCTCTACCTCGAAGACGCTGCGGCTCCCAAGGCGGGCTATGATACTCATCCCGTCAGAGACCTACTCTTTCGGTGGCATAGATTGACTGATCACAGATATTGCATTCGCACCTAAATGACAAAGATTACTAAGGCCCCCGAGTACAGACTACTCTTTGCTGGGAAAAATGCTTTCGGCAGATTAGTGCACAAATCCGGGAAACCACATGAAGCAGTGAGCAGTGAGAAACTGAACTCTTCGTCGACTTCGTGTGTACACATAGCTGATTAGGTGGTTTTGTGGGGTACAATTCAACAGAAAAACTATATAAGAATGTTTCGTGCATCTTCCCGAAAGAAGTGCTACCTCGTGCCTTGTAGCGAGGAGGGGGGGGGGATTTTCTTTTTCCATGCTAAGACTGAGATCCTTTAGGTTCACCAGCCTATGTCCTATCTTGGTTCTTCAGCACAGTCACTTGGTGCCATATTTGGACAACGTTTATATAAACTTTGCCAAATACACCGTGTTTAGTACTCAGGAATAGGTTGAGGTCAGGCCCATGCTGAGGTTAATAATCTGCGATGTGTAGGAATCTTTTGATTTGGCAGCCCATATTAATGAAAACGTTTTACGTTATTGAAACACAAGCCGTCATGAAGGTACTGCGCCAATTGTAGGGTCAGCAGGGGCACACAAATGTGACATAAGTCAGTGTCAGAGAGTTGTCATTTGCATTTTAATGCTACACGTGACACATATCATGGCTATTATTTACAGCATCCTTGAATGGAATAATCAGCAGCTTGAAGATCCGGACGCGCTAAGTGAAATAACACACTAGCAATATCAAATAAACCGGCAGTTTATGGGCAGAAATGTACTTCTACACTACGTTGTATATTACCCGTAGTGATTTATTGCTAAATGAAACGTGTAGGAGGTACTATAACTAGGCAGTACTGTTAAAATATCCTCCGCGTGGTCATTAGCCGAACCAAATAAGGACATGTCAGTTGTACGGCCTTCATAGCTTTTAAAGTGCCTCTGCCTATATAAGCAGGTCACAAGAAGCAATACGAAGCGAAAGAAAATAGGCACACAAATGAAACTGCATCTGTCCGTACTCCCAGGGACTCCTCAAGTAGATAGTCCACTTTCAGGCATCCGTGAGATCAGATTGGCGTTCCACAAGCCATCCTGAACTGGAAACGAACCTGAGTGGAGATAATCCTTAATGTCCTCCTCGAGAATCCTTATGGAGCACAGGCGCTGCTTTGAGCGCTCCTCATAGCAGCTTCCTCGTTGACATAGCAAATGCTCCATAATTGGACGGCTTCCTGTAATTCGCTCTGCGTGCCTCACGAACTTGCGAGCGAAGTCGGAGAAGCCTCTGCACTGAGCCACTGTTTAGGAGACCGCCTCAACCCTTTGTAAAATTACAGTGACGAGGAGTTCCCGACACAGTTTTGCTTCACGAAGATCATTGGAAGTCTCGGGAGGTCCTTCCAATGAAGTAACGCGCGAAGAGCCTCAATCAGCCGATGATTTCAGCGCTCCAGCTTCTCATTGCCTTGGATTTTACTACACCATATGCGCCTCTCGCCTCTCAAGCATCGCCTATGACAGCGCTAGCGCACGAGTAAAACAAATTACGCGTGATTAACCCGCACAGTACTATCAAGAGACTTGTACTTCAGTGGTTTTCGTCAATATAAAACTGCTCAGCCGCACGAAATTGCTTGCTTTTTTGGTACATTGTTACACAAGTAACGCCATTAAGGAAGCTTCAAGTATGAGCGACTACAGGCGCAAACATATGTTGCATAATTCAATTTATTTGGAATGTGGTTACCACGTACTTTGTTGTCTTTAGCCAGTATCTCTGCTTCGTTTCACTGAAAATCACCAGTGTTAAAATGCATTGCTTCTTCTACTAGCAGACGGGCTAGTTTTCAAGTGCATTAATCGAAGTGATAACGGAACCCCTACACTTTAAAAAAATATTGTTCACATACATGATGACGATGTTGGCACAACTTGAAGTCTGTTTGTGTTGCCCGACGTAGCAGCGTTTGCAGCGATGCCACTACAATGCATGATAAAATTTACCATCACTACACCAGCCACTTGAACATAGATAGCTACAATAGGAGATTTACATGGAACATTAAAAATAGGTATGCTTCCAGGCAGTTTTTCGCAATGTGTTTCGTCATAATGGCGTCCCCATTAGGTGCGTTGGAGGGGACTACGGATTCGTGGGGGCTCAAGGAAGGACCTTGAGGGCCACTCGACCCTCAAATAGAGGAAAGCAGTTTATTCAGCTTCACAGAGTAGAGGTGCAGGGTCCAGTCGAGCAGCGCCTGTGAATATGGGCGATAGAAGCGCCTGTAGCCCCATGCTAAATATAACATGTCACATACCAAGGATGTTAATAAACCCATATCTTCATATCGGATACTACATGAAAACCATTTCGGTTGCTCATGCACTATCATGCCGTATATAACAAACGAGCAAAGCACGGTGTTCTTACAGTGTACTCGGCCGCTTTACGTCTAAGGCTGTCGCTGAATATCGGGAAACGTTACTTAGCAAGCGGAAGCAACTATGGCCTGTATTCATGCACTACCACCGTAGCACTGTTTATGCGCCTATTTTCACGCTAATGTTCACCACTGAACAAGTAATTACAACTTGATAGCTCTTTAGATGTTAATACCCGCATTGCGTTGAGTGTCAACTGTTCATAGAAAGTTTCCCTGAGCCACTCCTCACCCTACCTTACACAATGTCTCTTTCCGGAAGCGCACTCTCGTTAGTAAGTTTCTTTCAGTCTAACCTCTATAAAGATCAGCTCTTCATACGTCTCAGTTGTTCCTCCAAAGACACCAATAAAAAGAGTGCTCTCTCTTTGATTGACTATAGAAAGGGCAGGCCTGAATGTCGGGATGATGCTTGTGAGCGCGTGCCGCTAGGATGCCGACGAAAGGAGACAGCACAAAGGACCTGGGATCTCCGTATCCTTGGGCGCTGGCACATAATGAAACGGCAGTCCCCGTATCTTCTCGTTTAATCAGACTGACTCGAGGGAACGGCATCTCGTTACTTTCTCGGCCATTCGCTCGTTGCCAGGACGCGCAGCAATCAAATGAGATAGCACTAGGCAGTATTTTGTGCTATACGTATCGGAGCCAATTCCTTCGCTCGAATGTACGGCACCATTCTGTGTAGGAAGTCGTAGCCAAAAAGGAGCGACACATTCTTTCACTAGCCGACATCTCGCTGAGAAGATTAATGAAGCACACGCCACAACCACCCCTCTGGATTTGCTACGGTATTCAGTCTCGTGAGACGACACCCTTATATCTTGATTGAAAAACTGCTTGATCGGCTTGCTTGCTCTATTTTCCGACACACTCCAAGCCGCACTATTATTACGAATGCTCTGCGGCGTCCAAATTAACTAGCCATGGATATCGAGATGTGTGCTGCCAAAGCAGAGCGGCAAGTTTATTTTTTGTAGCGTCTCTGTACTTTCCCAACCTGTTTTTTGTCATAAACTACTGCAGCTAGCTCAATAAGCCCATGCTGTAGAAATCGAGCAAGCAGGAGTATGGCCACCGTTGACTCGACCTAACCCTTGTCACTCACGCGCGCCCCGCACCTTTGTCCCCAGCGGCAGTCGTGGCTTATCGCCCGCTCCGTTACCTTATACCCTTTCCATCGACGCTGCCTGCTTCATTGCTCAGCCAAGCAAAATGCGTCGGGGTCCTGCAGAGGCCCAGGCAACGTCGCCCATTTCCTACTCGATGGAGGTACCGGCGCTGTCGTCCTAATCAATTTGGCGCCAGGTCTAGACGCCGTTGCTGTGGACACAGTGCCCTGTGCCTCGCCTTATTTATAGCCCGCAGTTGGCTTTTCCTTTCAGGACGACGGGTTGCCGAGCTGACGGGATGACCGAACGGCTTCGCCTTCATTTTCTGCCTGTATATTTTTCGTTTCTTCTTTTCCTCCCCTATCCATGGGTGGAGTCAGTGGGCACGGAAGCCCGGTTTGGTGGAGCACAACGAAAAACGAGTGAGCTCTAGCTCAGATGCCATCTAACTCTCTGCACAAAAGACCGTTTTCCCGGCGCTGGACTACACACCCTGCCGTCCTCTGCTGATCTTCTTGTTTGCTCTCCTTTACTTCGGGGACATAAAGTCCAGTGCTCAAATCGAACAGCTGCGGGGAAGTGGTTGTATTCAGTTATGGGGCATACGCTTCCTATGAAGAAATGGGTTTACGAGAACACGCGACAGAAATGACCACTTCGTTCACAATAGCGAGCGTTATTGAAAGGACTGCGCGTCAGGCGCATTCTGGGGCCGAAGTCATCTTATTTTCAGACCTCTTTAAGGTTTCGACAGCTTAGCCAACAATACAGGCTTACATTATTGGTATAATAGAAGTGCCCACCGTCGGTACATAGTAATAGACGTAAATATTATGCTGACTTAGGGATGTTACAAAGGTTAGACTGGGCGTACGTATTTTATATGCGCTATTATGAGCACACGGACAACAAGGGCAAAGATGCCAATGTATTTACAGCAAAAACGATGTTGTTACAAATTTTTGTTCTAAATAATACCGCCGGAACTAATTTTGTGCGACGAACGTTACCCTCAATCCGCGAAGCGAGAAGGCCTTTAAACTGAAGGTATAAATCGTACGGTTACTTCATCGCAACCAGCCACAGCGCTATCGTCAGTAAACCAACCATATAACGCAGTGCAGTTGGTAATATTTTCCATGTTCCGGCCTTTCTAACGAAAAATAATGCTTTATCTTAGACGACTTTATTTTTCAACCTTTGGAAACAACACTACTTACAACCACTGAAGTAGTACGAGGTACGAAAATATGCCAGGACCACGGAATGATTAAGTGGTGTTGGCTTGTGGAGGAGAAAAATTTGTGTTGCATGAGATAAAAGGCGACACAAAGTATTGTTTAGAGCACTTGCAGCTTATGCACTAGCAAGATATGCAGCACAATTATAAAATTTGTATGGGAACTCTTTGAATAGTGGTACCTTAATTTTTCGAAACATCTTACGAATACCCACAAATAACACCACATACCACGCTTTCTTTTTGTCAGTGGTGAACGTTGCGTGAGATATTTCAGGGTATAGTATGCAAATTGGGTAGCATAATCAGGAAAGCACGAACATTCCTTACCTTAGCTTTAACATACTGATGTGACCGTTATTGAATGAGCTGACTAATAGTCGGCGCAATCCTCTTCCGCGCTCGGTACTCGCATGCATGGCGCAGCAGAGCCTTAGTCGGTTTTTCGCGATTAAACCCAACTTAACTATTCATACTCATGTTTTATAAGTCAACACAAAAAAAAAACATGCACGTCTTTCCCCCTGTCCAACTGGATACCTGATTACTGCACAAGAACGGCGATTTGGGTGACTTGGTTGAAGTGCATTTTCGAAGAGTTGGCAGCGCAAGCAGGTAAGTGCTGAAGAAAATGCGATTCAGTGAAGAACTGAAAGTAAATAGCGAGGTGTGCAACCCTCTTTCTACATATATTTCGTAAACAATAAATATATTGGTAGACAGCGCTCGTGTGTGTCCCTCTTTGCCTTCCGTTCTTCATTGCCGCCTTTCCCTCAGCACTTACACGCTTGCTCTGCCAACTCTTGGAAAATTGTTTAGTGTAGCTGTTCATGTTTTTCCGACTAGGTAGGCGATAAGTTAGCGAGGTTGTGGGCCTTTTACATTTAGAATACCTTCGTACGGAGACAGCCGTGAAGAGATCAAAATGTGGTTTGCTTTTTTAGTATCCGTTAGTCACCACTGAGTCCGTGACTATAGTGGTACGCAGCGTTCCTAAGGCCGTGCTCATTGCAATATTTATTATTATTTGTGAGGAACATTTGATGACTACATAATTAATATAAGTGATATTTCAAACCATGAACAAAGGAAGAAATTGGTGTATTTTTCATTAGGGCTAAAATACACACTTATTACTGTCATGACCCTGATGCGACAGAGCAGGGTGCACCAAGTGGTGGACTGTAGTGTTACCACCAGATGCCAGGCACCTGTTTCTAATGTGTCGTGCAGCACGCGCAATCAGACTAAAATATTAAGAATCGCCAAGCACACCTGAAAAGTACTATACATTGGTGACGCATAATAACTTTGCCAAATCAGTGCTGCAGTTCATGCACCCTATTGAAAATTTGTTCCCAAGCAATTACCATAGATTCCATTATGACGGAATGTTTGTCACCTTAATATGCGTTGATTGCGGTGGACATGGTGGAGACAGGGTGGGTGTTGTTGTGTGCCTCACTGAATGCAGATGAATCCAGCTTACCCCGCCCCCCGTGCAAATGGAAAACCTATGCGTCTGCGTGCAGTATACTACCATGAACGGGGAACGAAAGACAGGAGTTATTGAGAGCAACAGATCCACACGGTTAGCATCTCTCTGGGCCAGAAGAGACGCACCCGTTGACTTCACTAACTGCTCTCTTTCAATTCGAGTTCAGGGTAGTCAAATAGACGCAGAGGCAGAGGTTTCTCACTTGCTCGGACGGGGACACATAATCACTCACCATGCCTCCACCGTATCCGGTACAATATCCAACATTGTGATAGAAGATATTCCATTTTGTGGATTATGGGACTGGATGATGGAGAAGTTTTCAATAGGACATGATGTAACGAGAAGCTTCAGAATAGATTTCATTTATGGGTCACATGCAGTTTGGCTAATCCTTCGGTATAGAAAAAATATATAACAACAACGCAAACACACAATAAAGTGAGATGAAGTGAGCAATACCTGCATATACTACGCTATAGGAACATTGAGAGAGTTGGAAGTTATCCTCGCATGCAATGAATATCATCTCAAAGATTCTATCTATCTGCCTGACTGTTGCACGGACATAATTTTATTCGCCTTTCTGGAAAATAAAGCTGGCCGTGGAGACAATAATTCTCAGTGTATAGTAGGTTAAACACTTGGCCTTATAAACAGCTGGATAATTCATTTGCTCCATAACATATGGTATCTCTCCTAAACTAAATGCCTTTTCGCAAACTACGATTGTCATTGAGTAGGTGGGTAGTACTTGGAATATTTCTCAACTAACAGGTAGATGAAACGGAAGCAATTGATTGCAGAATAACCTTTCCTGAAGCAAGCCATTTCTGTAATGAAGTGTTGGCTGAAATATTGTGTTGCTTTGACATTATTAGAAATTAAGAGATGTAATTTTATACAATACAAAGAGCAAGCAAATCGTCATTTAGTCATTTTTGACCTTTTCCATTTCCTTCGGTTTCGTATAACGTTGGCCGTTTTCTAACTCGTATTGTGGAAGCTTCGAAGCAATGCCTATAAATCGTCGCCAGCTTTCCTCTGTATACATGTCATATCTGAATAAACTACATCTACTGAAACGAAAAGGGGTAGGAGACTAAAAACTAGGATATTAGCACGTATCTGCATTCTGTAATTCAACACCGTCATTTTAAATGCATATCAAGACAGTCTATTTTACCCATTCACTTGAAAGGATATAAGAGCGTGGCCCCATCAGACAAATATTTGTAAATTCCGAATCTGATCACCTCTAATTCTGGCTGACTTATTGTGACAGCCGGCTAGGATTAAAACACGTACGACGAACATAACCTACCAAAATTTATTGCTAGAACAGCTATCCTTGAAACATGCTTTTTACGAATTCGTAAAAGTCGTGGTCAATTGCGTCAACTAAAGCATACTTGCATGCGCATTGATCGTTGCACCATTTCTTTGCAGCATTTCAGGAGTGTTGATTGATTCACTAGTAACAGAACTTCGCTATAGTTAAGCTTCCGTTACGGATCATACCTTTAAATAATCATTGAGGATTAGCCAATTAACGCTGATTGAACAATACAAACTTTTCCCTGAATTCGCACAGTGCAAAGCTTCGTGTCACCTTTTGTACGCCGCGAAACAGTTGACCAAACCAGGGGCCGAATCCACAAACGAGTTGGTAGGTAAGTTTTTTTTTTTTGTATTGGCCGGTTACTATCGATTGTAATATGTCCGGTACGAGGATTCGTTAAACTTTTCCCTTAGGAGGAACTCCGGTGTGGGAAGCTTTTGTGATTACTGGCCCTGGAGCCTAACCTTACTGACCTTCACACTTTGTTGGGTTCCCTGCCATACAACTGAATGACCCAAGATATTGCCTGTCCGTGCGAGCGCTATGTGTACAGGCGAGTGAGTGCGTGAGAAGAGTAGGTAATCCGCCCTGCGAACTTGCAGAAGAGTTTAACAAACGCTATCGCAATGCTCCTCAGGCACGGACGGATTAGGTTGGAGGCACGGCGTGGCAGACGCAGTGCACCCCTGGGATACGAGCCAGGACGGACGCCTTTATTAAGGTCGGAGAAAGCCGTATGTCAGCGTGACTAATCGCCGGTCGCGATATGAAAAAAAAAGAAAAGTTCCGAACCAGGAATGGCTCGAGCTCGAAGGCGAGGGCCATTTTCGATTCAATGAGATTAGCAGCACTTCATCACAGTGCCTTTCTAATCGACGTGTTTTCCAACTTCAGCCGAAAACATTGCACGAGGGGAGGAAATAACCTAGAGCGCCGATATGTGCGAGATAAAGTGTTTTAAAGAAATACATGCGTTAAACTCTCGGCAAGCCTAGCCTTTGCATTGTGTGCGAATAGTAATCTTACTTCATGAAATAAAGAACATACAGTGGGCAAAGTTCGAACTGCGGCATCAGTGCTAAAGTATGTAGCAGCTGCTGTTTCGAAAAGAAAGTGAATATTTGCTGCGGTAAATAGCATCTATTGTGTAGTAGTAACTGTCGTCTGTGCAGGCAAAACAAATGTCGTCTAAGCAGCATCGAACACACAGTCCGAGCTTTTCGTCTTGCTTTGTCATTGGCCCCTCTTCGAAATGTTCTCGTGACTTTCATTTAACAGGCGGCACGCAGTAGCTAGTGCATATTGGACCTCGAACTATCGTCCACCGCGCTCCTTCCTCGAGTTTCAAGGCTTTGGAGCTACAACTTTCTCACTTCATCTCACGTTGACACTGCTTCGTAGTATAACGTTACACATGTGCGGTATTCCCAAGTATAAGACCTGAAATGGTACAGTCTGGGATGACCTGTAGTTTTTACAGAATAACATAAGCCTAAGTTTTGTCCCGACCGACCACTGTAGCTGATCTTCTTTACACATTTGATGAGTGCTTGTTGCGACAAATATCATGCAAGAACAACAGTCATACGCACGAGCAAGGTTCTTATTTTTGCTTCTTTTTGTTTTTTGAGGGGGGGGGGGTGAAAGCGACGTACCTTCATTTTTAAGGAAAAGCTAACTACTCTACCGCAGTAGAGTACTTCCTACTCTAAACTGGTTCTTTTATTTTAAACACACACAAATTCTAAAATTTCTGATGCCTTGGAAAGCAATGTGTCTCGCTACTTCCGTGTTCAGCTGCTCCCATTGTGGTCGTCAAATCAGTTGACCTGCTTTTATTTCACTGTCTGTTTTTATGTGTTACAGCCAGCGTGGTACGAGGACGTATTACATCGGGACAGTGGACACGATTGCGTTGAGATGTTTTGCCAAGTTGATCTCAGCATCGGTTCCTTTCTACTGCCCCTGTGGGAATTCGCAAAGCACTCAATCGGGCTTTCCTTGGGCCACGCACCGGCAGTTAACGGTGTGCCTTTGGGAAGTTGCAACCGTTGCAATTCACCAGGCTCACACCAACAGATAGAGTCCGACGACGAGAAAGCTAACAAGGGCACTCCATATTGTGCAGTGCCCGAGACTCAGAACACCGCTTAGTTCCCTGAAAGGAAAAGTAGACACAAACTACTTGATATGCCCCTGCATTCTTATTTGACGTGTTTTGCCCCGTTTCTAGCACATGTTTCTGTGATTGGCTATACGCGAAGCAATACTCTGAAATGCGGCCCAGTAATGCTAGCAGAAACAAACGGTTTTATCGTACATAAACGTCAGCGACACAGCCCGTTTCTTCAGCTCCCCAAGGAAGAAAAGAGCTTTTGCGTAGAGGAAAAACCAGGTGTCTTTTTTGTGCTTCCCGATGTCAATCGTTTTAGATTAATGTTTCCAATAGGAAAAATGGAAGTTCCGGACCCCGTCTGCCCAGCTTCCTGTCGATATAAGAGCTCATGGTGCATTGAAGCAACAAGTTATTTGCACTGTAACTGCAGGCTGCATATACGTGAGTGCGTTAGCGAGAGATCGCTTCATGTTTACTCTTTTTCAGGAGCGTCCCGACTCATTTGCCAATAGTAGGAACGATGCCGTTCCAGTTATGTTCGCCCTCTCCGGATCGTCTGCTCGGCGTCTACAGTTGGCATTCACTCACTGGGGACATCGTTTAGCACACTACAGCGGTGTAGTAACCTACTGATTCAGTTAATGAATAGGCTTTCAGAGTTTTCGGCATCGTCAATGCATCAGCGGTGCGAGTACATGTGGAAATATCTGCTAAGTTCAAATTCAATGACTTTCGTTGCTTGGAGGTGCCTGTGTAGGTCAAACGGCGTCATAACGAACTTTTGATATCAATAGTAACGTCGGAACGCACCTTAGGATGAGATGGTTATCACTGAATTTAGCATTTATTTCTCGCCTTGAGGAAGTGAAATGCTGTAATTAGAATCAGTGGATGGCCTTGGTGAGTCTGGGCTGTATGGGCTCTGCATGTTGTTACGTAATCACGGATGGGCGACGATAACCGCTACAACGTTTCGCAATATGGGGTGTGCATGCGTACAACACATGACCTACTGCTTGTTACTGGATCGCAAAGGAGAAAGAACAAAATAAACAATAGAAACTTCAATACTGCAACTATTGTGAAGCCCGGATAGATATTTTACTGCACATAATTATTGCCTTTACCCACCTCCTACCGTCGGTATTTCTAAAAGTTACTCGTGGAAAAAGAATATCAGAGGAGGGAAGCAAATATCATGGAAAACGGGACACTGTGCTCCGTTCTCGCGTTGTTTGGTTACCTGTATTCTATCAACTAGCTCACCAATGCGTGTTATTGTATTCTTAGATTCACCTTAACAGCAGTCTTGGGAAAAGGGTGGCAGAAAAGGCGCAAACACGAGTCGCAACTACACGAGTATCGAATATGGCAGAGAGAACTAGCTTCCGTCATGAGAGTGTTTCGGTAGCAGTGGTCTCGCGATGTCAGTGAGTGTGCAAGCTGGCGATATTCGTCTGCAGAAGTGGCGACTCCATGTGGAGAGGATGATTTGGAAGCACCATGGTTGCACGTAAAGGTAACGCCCACGAAAGAGAATGACTAATGAAAATTAAAACGCAAGTATGGAGAGAACCCTGCGGTAGTAGCAGTGACACTACAGTAAACATACGTAACAAAGGGCAGCCTACATTGTGAATTGGTTTGACCGGTGGAAACGTACACGCTGAGCATGTTGATGAGAATGATGAGCATGCGATTGGGCCAGGGGTCTCAAACACGCGGCACGCGGACCTTTCTCTAGCGGCCCGCAGCTTCACATGGAATAAAGTTTTGTGGCTTGGCTAAATAGTACTCGCATTATTTTCTCGCCTATTCAAATTAATATATCTTTATTCAGATAAGCTGCAGGGACGGGACTGCTCTCAAGCATTTTTTTCGTGAGGCACCCCATGCGGTCACTTTGAGTTGAAACATTCCCGTGGAAGGAAAACTCTATATTTCAGCATCGGCGTCTAGATTTCCGTCATTGTGGAAATCAGTATCGATATCTTTTGTTTTAAAAATCTGACGTCATATCCCCTTGAGACATACGGGATATACGAAAGTCGTTCTTTCAAATGGCAAAGTTAGGTGACATTTTGTCCGACAGTATTCCCCCCCCCCCCTCCCGCCCCCACCATTTTCACTGTCGCGGCCCCTGTGGGCCTAAATTTCGTGACGGCCACCCGCTAGCTACGGCAAGTTTGTGACCCCTGGATTAGGGCGATTGGTCCTTCCATTGATTTGAGTATATAAAAGAGGAATGTTTCGGTGGCTTCGAGGGGCGAGGGGGGGGGGTGCGGCACCATTCCTATTGTGAACCTTATCCGAGTCCTTGGAATGATTATCGAATCCAGCGCGATGAAAGATGAAACTATAAACAGACTCACTCACAAGATGACCAATGCCGTCAGACTTCTCAAAAGGGTCACAAACACAAGAGGAGGACTGAAGGAGGACAGCCTCAGCACACTGATCCACTCCTTTGTCATTTGTCACATCGCATACGCAGCGTCTATGCACAACTGGTACAAAGGTGAAAAGAATAAGATTGGGAAGTTTGATCATTACATTTACTGTATTCAGGAAGAAAATAATTTTTGAAGTTTCCTATTGACGGCATTCGGGAACTTCAACGAGGAAGCTGTCGCGTGACCAAATGGGCTGATAGCCGTCAATGGGGAACCTCAAAAATTATTTTTTTCTTAAAACGAAAATTGTAATAATAAAACTTGCAACATAAGAACAACAGTTTATTTGCTTTCGATTGAGGTGCAAACGTGATTTTTAATTGGAGCGCCACGTGGTGTAAATTTTGTCTAAATGCGGACCAGAATGATGATTTTCTGAAATTCGCAATTTTTTCTCTTAATGTTTACAAACTTCTGTGGTCTGAAAATATTTTTATCGCAAAATATCCCTTCCGTAAACCAAGTATGCATTACGCAGATATTCATACATGGTGCAGTTTTACAGTGCAAAAAATTCAAACAGAACATTCCCGTGAAATTTCGCAAGGTGTATATCGCAGGAAAATTGCAGTAATATTATAGAGCTTCGAACAGCTTACACAAACGCATTTGTCTAATATGTAAACCAAATTTGGTATTGACTCAAGAAACGATACTCTCAGAACAAATTTCCTTACAAGCAACACAGGACGACATTCTGAGAAATTCAGATAGCTTCCACGTGATCAAACATTCTTTCACTCCGAGATATTCTACACTTTTTTTAATACAATAAATCAGCACAATTTTTTTCATATACATTTGTGATGGTCGCCGAAATGGCTGAGACGTTTGGCGTGGAATGACGCATTTGGTAATTTTACGAGGAAAGAAGCTGTACTTAAATAGGTTATTACGAGATTGCAATGGCGCCACTTTAAGTTTGTGGCTATTCCTAGTAGGTTTTGATTTGGCTGGAGACACGCGGCTGTTAGTTGATGATTAGCGTGGGGTGTTAATAAGTGCTATTCTCGCCTAGCGAAGTCAGTTTCGGGCAAAAGGGGGAAAATACGAACAGAGGCTGATTAACTACCCAAGCGTTCTTGGAACGTACTGAGCCTGCCTGAGAAAAACAGCTACGGCAGTAATCTTGTGGGGTCTGGAGTAAGACTGCACTTTTGGACGTCGCCTAAGGTGGTACGGCGGTCTGCGGCAAGATGGCACTTCTTCGAGTCACATCAATATCACAGCGTCACTAAGGCAAGGGAGGTTACTTGCGAGTCGCTTGAGATGAGAATCGAAGTTATACTTTAAACAGATATTTTTGTAGGTCTAATATCGATAGTCTCTAAAATTTGCTATCTATAGGCGGTATGCAAAGAGCGCCCCGTTGTGTGAGAATGTAGTCAGTTTTCAAGAAAACGAACAAAGATGCAACAGTATTACGTCACTTCTGTTTGCACTGCAGCTAACAATCGAGAAGGAATCCGATGCAATATACCGAGGTGATCGACCTCGTGTTGTCTTTCTCGACGTCGTAACGATGCTTTTCAATCTTTTCATATTCCGTCACGTCCAAATACTGCGCTAGTTTCTATTCTGCGTTCTGCATCTACTTACATTTTAGTGGTGTTTTTTTTAATCACCCAGATTTTCTTTTTTTAGAGGACGCGTTCAGTACATGACTTTCAAACATTTCACTTTGACATCCAAGAATTCCTTTGCATAGACTCACGCAATCGTCTTTTCTCGTGCTGAAAATGCGTTGACAGAAAGTTCATGCCGATCAATGCCGTTGCGCAGTTTGAACTCATCCCCTCAGTGAAAGTCGTCGTTGCGCAATGGAGTGAGCGCAGCCTTCATTCGTAAGCAAAACCGTAATTGGCGCTGTGCTCTTCGTGTGTTGCAAGCCAACCTTGAGCTAGGGCGCTCACACTTTTGACAGTACGTTGAGCAAACCTCTTTTGAGACAATCTAGGGTCGACCTTGTCCTCGGTCTTTCAAGATCAGCTTTTCTAAGGCATGCGTTCGATAAGGGCGCATGTTCGACTGGATCACTAGGTAGACGCAAGATGTTCGTCAAGCTAGCTGGCACGAACCAATAATTCTACGAAAAAGTTTTGTTATTAAAGCGTACGTTTTGTGCTCCGCACATGTCAACGGACTAGCTGACATGTACGCTACAAATAGCTTGATTGAATTCCTGGCACTCTTGGTGTACCAACCTAGAGTGCACGTCATTGTGCACTCTAGGCTTGGTACACCAAGAGTGCCAGGAATTCAATCAAGCTATTTGTAGCGTACATGTTTCTAAGCCTTTGACGTAATATTTTATACGGTATGAGCCATCGGTGCATGTATTGTTAAGTTTTCTGCAAGGACCCAGTGCTCGAGGCTTCAATAAACCTCTATTGGGGATATTTGCGTTTCTTCACTTGCATTTTAACATGAGCTATCTTTCCCGAGCCTGCGCTTGAGGGCGCCACGCACTGCTCTCTTTTATGTCATTTTATAATAATTGCAACTTTCACTGGCAAGGTGGCCCCCAGTCAGGTCGCATGTTTCACATTTTAGTTAACGCAATATTTGAATTTTTGTTGTGCCATAGATGCCTTGAACTATAATATAGACACCGCAAAATGTCCCGCAAACTTTCCATGACATGTTTATGACAGAGGAGTCGCGTAGTAATCAACGCATGACTATTTTGTGGCAATAGCAGGGTTCGAAAACGGTAGGATTTATATTTCATTGGCTGCGTTAAATTCAAAGTCAACAAGATGCTGCTCAACGCGTTTTGGAATATGCAAGTACAGCTTGCATATGTTCGCTATGAGACCGTCACGAAGAAACTTCGACAGATCGCACGCGTTGTCGGAATCGGTTTCATGCGGAGCAGTCAGCGAGTACTTCTATGCTATATTTTATGGCCTTGAGCCAAACGTTACGAGGTGGATCGACGTGTTTTTGTAAGTGTAGTAGCTGTGTGCACATCGTGGGCTGACCGGGCATGTCGACAACACTGGTGTTTAGAGGGTAACTTATGGTGCGACGTAACGTCAGCCCTCACATTAGAGTACATACGTCAGTATAATCGAAACTAAGTGCACTTTATGGTGCAGTCGTGTGAATATCATACGTAACTTTCCTTAATGTTTTCCTCCTGGGTCGAGCACTGCTTCAATATAGCTGTCTGAATCATAGGAATACCAATGTAATGTTTGTTAGCCTGCTATAAAAGCGGAGCCAACACTAGAACCACAGACGTTAATCTTATATGACGCCTCTATCGTAGGAGTACATATCTAGTGTTTATTGCTTTCTTGCAAAATTAGATAGCCAGCACCACAACAATTCACGTCGCACCGACATTACGTCTGCATAGGCTGTTTTTTCGAACCAATTTATTGACCTGGCATGGCTTTGTGGTACAATACCTGATTGCCACGCAGAATGCTTGGGTTCGATTCCTGGTGGGATCCTAATTTTTATTCTTTCCATTCGTCGGGTCAACGCTGCCGATGTCAGTTTTTCTTAAATTTCTGGCATTTGAATTACCATCTTCTGTTCTCGTTGTTCCTGGGTAGATATAAACTGTCGATCACCCTTGGCGAATACCCGTGAACCGCGGCCCGTGGTAAACGGGCATGTGCCACACGTGTCTGGAGGAGAGGGTTTGACGACGTACGCGACACGATTTTCACGTTATTCATGTCTTGACCCGACAGTCATACTCGTTAAATCCTCTTACCCTTCCTTGCAAATTTTGGTCTACATCAAATAAAGAGGCGATCGTTAGAGCACCCACACGTAGGCGTCTAGAGAGATACGTAGACAGAAACGCTCAAAGTGCCAAAGGTTAGCTAAAAATGCTTGGCATTTAATATCCTGCTGCTCTACTGAGTTTTCGCTTCTTTCGCGCGTTGCGCCACCTAGGGGCTCTTACAAAGAATTACTATAGGCGCACAACTGCGCACCTCAGTTGTGACGACACATGCTTCTCTCATTGTTTCTGCAAACTGCGCATGCCTTGATTACCAACATGTATCAATGCTGCACGAACCATGATGGTTGCTGATCTCGTAAAACGTCTAAATAACAAAACGATAGATTGTTTCTTGCTGCGCAGTAGCTAACTTGGAGCGATAAGTGCATCACGCACGCACTTAGTCTGTGTGTTCGTTTCTCTTTCTAAATTCGCAGCTCTGCCTCAGAGGGACTAATGAGGTTGCTATCGAAGAGGCTTACTGTTCTTACAATTTTGTGATGACTAATATGATCACATACTTACCGATGCGAACGCCACGTCAGATTAATTTCCTCAAAAGCGCTACACCCATCGGCACTGTCTTATGGTGTAATACAGTCGAACCCACTCATACCAGTACTCAAGTGCCGTAAAAATTCCATTGTTATAACCAATAACTGTTATTAACTGGTGGCATGAAAACAAAAAAAAAACGCAGAACAGGGTGACGGCAGGTTGTTGTGAGGAAACTATAATAATCGTATAGCGTATTACAAGCCCATCGGTAATAAAAATGACACCGCTGCAGATTTTTCGGACACGCTTGAAAATAAGGACGGTTTCAGGGCACCGCTACAAACCCCATGGTGTCAGTGTATAAGAACCTCTGAATTAGTCGACGCTTAAACTATTCGAGTTCTCATTTTTCGGTCTTCTTGCTCAAATTGCATGCCTGGAACTACGTTAACTGAAGCCACCACCGTGGGGGCGTCTATCATCTGACAGGTTCGAACGAGCGCTGTCGGGAGTCGACCCGTTTGCTGCCGTAGCTTCTTTAAAAAGTAAGCTTTGCCGCTATGCCAAGCTGTCATGCGGTGAAACAAACCGCGAATCTGAAGGGGATACTGTCGTGGATAGATAGATAGATAGATAGATAGATAGATAGATAGATAGATAGATAGATAGATAGATAGATAGATAGATAGATAGATAGATAGATAGATAGATAGATAGATAGATAGATAGATAGATAGATAGATAGATAGATAGATAGATAGATAGATAGATAGATAGATAGATAGATAGATAATTTTGCGGACTCATTTCTGGATTTGCTGTATAGGATGTATTTTTTAAAAAGCGAATGGTGACGCCTAGGACATAGATTCGTTTCCTAAAGTGCTCTCTGCTTCGGTGCATGAGATAGCGCGAGCACTGTCGACAGGAGGCTTGCAGTAAAGAGTCCCGAACCACTCTGCTCATATGAAATCCATGCGCTATGAATGGAGAAGTCGAAGTCCTGGCTGTGATTGTTTTCTTTCATGGAAAATACTTCGACGAAAACACTTTATTCAAAAACCCTAATTTAAAACCGTGGCATTCCATTTTTCTCCTTCCTTTTCCTAGCTCGAAATTCGGCAGTGTACCTGCTCCTAAGACGCCCCCACTTCGATCGACCTCTATACGACACGCCGTTAATAATGTATAAAGCCCTGTGGCGTTTTCAGTACCGCATTTAAAATAAAAAAAGGTTCTTAATGCCACTTCGACAGATAAAGAAGCTAGCCTTTAAGCAATCTTTGAAGAACTCGCTGCTGTCTTTATCGCGTGCTTACAGAAGTTGAAAGGGGTCCTGCAACGCATTTCTAAGCAACCATGAAATGGCTTCGCTAAAGAAACTTATTGCCTCACGAATCGAACACGGCAAAAATTTTTAGAATGAGTTCAGTACGAGCGGAGTTGCAAAGATTTGTCGCACGTTGCAATTGCTGTCTCTCTTCTCTCGCCCCGACGAAAGCGCTGGAAGCTAAGTAGAGGGCATGGCATGGGGAAAGAAGGTACGTCATGCGCGCTTCCTGACCTTGAGCACATTTTCTTTTCTTTTTCTTCGAACGCGTGGCGTACTTTCAGTGCTGGGAAGATGAAACCAGCGAAAAACCACACGAAGACAGCGAAGTAGAACAACCTTCTTCTTCGCTGTCTTCGTGTGGTTTTTCGCTGGTTTCATCTTCCAATTACTGTGAATCAACTCGCCCAGAAAGCTACGTTACTACTTTCAGTGCGATCGCGCTTGCGCGCGCGGGCGAGTGGCGGCCTTTCGCGGCGGCCGCAGTAACTACCGAGCGCGCCATGTTCAAATCAGCCAATGGCATGCAACCTACCTGTGACGCCGTAAGCATAATTTTTGTAGAGAGAAGAGGAAGCGCTCTTTAGCTGACTTGGCGAATTTATTGTAAATTCCAGGCTATGTTTTTTGGCCATGCTGAAAAAGTGTAGGGCCCCTTTAAGAGCCGCGCACCCGTTTGAAAAACGGGGAAATCGGCAATGCACGCGAGGCGAAAGGTGACAGATAAAGAGACAGGGAATTAAAATGAAGGCCTTTCATTGGGATCTCTTTCATAGTTATATGCTCGTACGCAATGAGTACATGTGATTGACTATTTGCAAGCGACAGAGTTTCTCGCAACTGTAAGTGATCGAATACCTCTTTACTAAGTAAAGCATGCTATAACTCAAAATGCTACTCTCAGCAACCAATTTCAAGCCACAAGTTACAGGATTGATGACGCAGGCGATAACAGGTGCCACATCTTCGTGGACGTCAGTTTGACCGCGACGAAATAGAGCGCCTATAGTCGTACTGAGCGAGAATCTTGCCGGTTCGCACAGGTTAACCCGCAGCTCATTATTTATTTCCTCATCTTAATTAAAAGCAGGCCCTGATCTTTCTTGTCGGCACCCCCATATGTTTCAAATTATGGTGGCTTCGTGTTGCTATGCTACACGTCTGATATAACGACAGCACGCACACTTTCGGTCAGTAATTTACGGGGCCAGTGGTTGTGTGTTGCGCCATTGTCCTTTTATCCAATGCATGTGGTGCGAGAGTGACGTATCGCGGCTGTTGACCGCACGAGAAAAATCAAGAAAAATGGCACCAGAAATGGTTAGTGCAGAGGATGCACTGAAAGGATCAAGCCAGCTCGTTTTATTCGCCACATTTGGGCAATCCTAAAAAACACTAGACTGGCAGGAATGTTCGTAAAGGTAATACCCGTTTTATTGCGATAGCTACTATACGACACTCCCGACGGGCTTTTGCCATCGCCGTCATGTTCCGTATAAAGTTCAAATTGATAACATCACCCCGCGCATCGTATGTTCTGCCCGCGAGTAAAAGATCGAGAGCGCTAGCAACGAACGCGGCTAAAGCAGAGATGAAACGAGCTGGCCATCTCCGTCGCACGTAAGGCGCATGCGATAGAAATATCCCGCGTGTGAGGCGTGCCGTCCATTGCTCCTCAGGCAGAGAGTAAACGCCCCGTCCGTCTTTCTTCGGGCTCAGTAGCACGAAGGAACGCCGGAGTTGGGGAACGGCGGGGAGGGGGGGAGGGGGGGGGGGTTCTGCGTCGCTCGAGCAGCAACTGCGAACTTTGATCACAAGCACGCGGTCGCGCGCGCTATCTCGGCAAACATGAGCAAACGGCTGGTATACCATTTTACGCGCTGTACTCTCAGCGTTTCGCGTTGAGACCACAGACTGCGCAAAACCCGCTTCTCTTGCTGGAGCGGCCGTATTCGCTTACATCACTTTGTAGAGTCACGCGAGATCCGATCACAAAAATTCGGCAGATCCCACGCGTTGCGGGAATCGGTTTTGTACGAAGCAGTCAGCGAGTATACTTCTATGCTGTATTTTATGGTTCTTAGCCAAGCGTTATGAGGTGGATCGACGGGTTTTTGTAATTGTATTAGCTGTGTGCATATCGTGGGCTTAACAGGCACGTCGACAACTCTGGCGTTTAAAGGGTATAACTGTTGGTGCGACGTAACGTCAGCCCTCACATTAGAGTACATACGTCAGTATTATCGAAACTAAGTCATATTACGGTGCAACCATGTGAATATCATATGTAACTTTCGTTAATGTATTCCTCCGGGGTCGAGCAATGGTTCAAATTAGCTTGCTGAATCATAGGAATACAAATATAATGCTTATTACACTGCTATAAAAGCGGAGACAACACTGGAACCGCGGACGTTAATCTGATGTGACGCCTGTATCATAGGAGTACATATGTAGGGTTTGTTGCTTTCTTCTAAGATCAGACAGCCAGCACCACAGCCACAATTGACGTTTCACCGACGTTACGCCTGCATAGGCTGTTTTTCCGAAGCAGTTTATAGATCTGGCGTGGCCTTGTGGTAGAATACCCGATTGCCACGCACAATGCTTGGGTTCGATTCCTGGTGGGATCCTCATTTTTATTCTTTCCATTGGTCGGGTCAACGCTGCCGATGTCGGTTTTTCTTAACGCTCTCGCATTGAAATTACCAATGTGTTGTCTCTTCGTTCCTGGGTAGATATAAGCTGTGCATCACCTGTGGCGCACACCCGTACACCGCGGCCCGTGGTAAACGGGTATGTGCCACACGTGTATGGAGGAAAGGGTTTGGCGACGTACGCGACAGGATTTTCACGTTATTCATGTCATGACCCGACAGTCATATTTGTTTCAATTCAATCATATTCGTTTCAATTCAATATTCAATTTTGGTCTACACCAAGTTAAGGAGGCGATCATGAGAGATAGGTAGACGTAGATAGAAACACTCAAAGTGCCCGAGGTCCGCTGAAAAATGTTTCGCATTTAAAACTTAGCTGCTAGCCTTACTTCGTATAACATCCCCATTTCTTGCTATCGCATTCATTGCTTCGCCCTTGCGGCGACACTGTGATTTTTATAACATATTGTTACAATACGGCATTTTATATTCAGGGACAAAAGCGGCATCGAGAAAGACGACGTGATTATGGTGACTGGTATGGTGACTGGTAGCTTCTTGTATTTCACTGGAAACCACACGAGCACAAAGAAAGCGTTCTCCTAACTGCTATTGCAGTAGCGGTGTTTTCTGGTCGTACAAAATTACATCAATAAATACTTACAAATATATCATCAGGAAAAATACACAAACATTGAAGGAGAGGCGTCACTATATGTACTATGCCCTCAGTATGAGCTACATCACGCGAGCGCGTGGCCGAGCGCTCTGCAAGGTTGTACAGTGGCGCCGATCACGGCATATTTTCGAGTTATCGGGAGAGAGTTTGGCTGCTCGTGTGAGCTCGCATCACCCGCCCCCACTTGCTTGCTTGCATCATCGAAGTTATCATTTTCGAAGCTGATATCACCGCAGGGCTAAACGAGGGCGAGGGTGAAAGCAAGTGGAGGCGATGCGCGCTCGCGGGGACAGCCAAACTCTCTCCCAGTAACTCGAAATTATGCCATCATCGGCGCCACTGTACAACCTTGCAGAGCGCTCGGCCACGCACTCGCGTGATGTAGCTCATACTGAGCGCGATAGTACGTCCATTCTACAAAGACAGGGCGTGCCAACACGGACACCAGAAAGAATTCAGGACACCACAAACGGCGTTTGTGGTGTCCTGACTTCTTTCTTGTGTCCGTGTTTGCACGCCCTGCCTTTTTAGAATGAATACTTACGAACTAGCTCCGCTCTCTGTTATTCTAAAAACGTACCTCCAGCTTCAAGAAGAGAGTCGGCCTTGTTCGACTGCCCGAAGCACGCTTTCGTTCTTGCACCTGACTTATAACAATCACGGTAACCTGAAACACAAGAAAGTGTTCGTCGGGCTGAAATTATCGGCGGCTGAATAAACAGCTCGAGTGACCGCAGATCTGGTGTTTGTTCCCTGTCACTGGAGAGCCTGTTATCAAACGGTGATGGTTATATATGAGGGCTGGGCTTCCAGTGTCATAACAAGTATCCCACATAATCCCAGGAGAAAAGGCTAGGCTTCTTGTTGGGCGCTTGAAGAAATATAGCCCCAGCATAAAGCGTCGGGAGATGGCGCTAATAAGGCGAAATATTAGAAGCCGGACAGGAAACTCCAGATCGTCTTTCGCCAAACGGCATGATCGATCTCGCGTTAGCGCTACGCGACAGTCTTATTGATAGCCCAAACTTATCAAATAGACGCCATGCGAGGTGATATAACGAAAGACGGTAAATCGAGTTATTTGTCTGAATGATAGCCAGGAAGGAAACAAGGTTTTCTCATACTAGATTACACCTTAAATGTACCGATATGTCTTGGTATGTGCGTGTTTTGACTGCACTCACCGGTATGATTATAGTTTTATATTTTTATCAGCTGAACCATGTTACTCATCCTCCAAATAAGCCTTAGACGGAGGTCAATCTTCTTTATTTGTTTTGTCACTTGGCAGTAGATGTATTGTCATAAAGACTCAATGAAAGGCTGCATAATTTTTGCTAAAATGAATATAGTATTATGCTGCTCTTGTGAGTAAAATGTCTAGAAGTGTTTGGGCAAATCAGGAAGAGTTATAGAGGCTGCTTTTTTTTCTGTCGTTTTCGCATACGAACTCTATGTCGAAACGGAAATACTTTGCAGCCGCTGAAAAAATTTGACGCGACTAATTAACAAAACCGGTTAATTAACATTTTAATCATTGACTTCAGGGTAGTTGTTTACATTAGAAAGCTCGTGTGTGAAAACTTATCGCATACCCGTTTTTTATTTAACATACCAGCGCCAGTGCGCCCGTGAGGATTACCGTGAGTTATCTAATTCGTAAGAAAGCAAACGTTAATTTCACACGTTCCACAGCTGAGGGTCACTACTTTCGTCGGACAGGACGCGAGAATTCAGAAACGCAGCCAATGTCCACTAAACCACTCTCCTTTTTAGTCGCTTCATACAGTGACGTAGGCAGAATTTTTTTTTTTTTTGGAGGCGGGGGGTTGTGGAGGGGGCACGAGTTTGATCCGCCATCGGGTGCGGCAGGTAAGGGCTGTATACCATGGTAGAAAAAACTTCGGGCGGTGGGGGGTTGCACTTCCGTGGTGTGCCACTCCGTGGCTACGCCACTGGCTTCAGACCACAACGAAAAATCCTCCGCTTGAGATTTTTGAATGAAATATATTGTTAAAGATAATTTCTACTGGAAAACAATCTGAACAATGTAGTCTTTCCGATTTTTGCAGTGGAACAGCCGTTCAGTTTTTTTTCAGCTCCCACAGCCTTGTCTTACTGTTGAAAAAAATGCCGAATTCCACATCTCAAAAGAAAGTTGGCTAATCGCAGATTAGGGTTGTCATTAAAGAAATTATGTACTCGTCGCTTAGATTGGCTTTCAAGAGGGAGTGCGTAATTACACTATTGACGAATACAATTTGCCACAAGGCACGGAAAACGCTGAAAGTTTTACATTATTCCTCACGGGACCATGACGCAGACCCTATGAATAGTGTAATCTCTGCCAGCGGTAATGATGTCTTCTTGGCAGGTGCCTTTATGTCCCAACGCATAACATGGGGCTTAAGGACAAACTCGTGTGGCGTTGGTTTGGTCACAAGAAGAGTATAATCCTACATGTCACAACACTCCGCACCATACATTTCTTAGAGGGCCAGCTATTCCTGCTCTGGATTTAACTTTTTTTTTTTTCAAAAGCAGGCCGTTACGTTTTCTTTTGGTCGACTGTTGGTACGACGTGTCCCGGAATTTCGAGGGTTTCTTATTTTTTGGGGGCCCTGCTTATCAGCTTCGTCGCCTTCTTCGTCTGGGGCAGCAGACGTTGAGAATGTCGTTAGCGCTGGAGAAATTTGCAGTGAATATTATTTTGCAGTTCGAAGCGCGAATTCTGTCTCTTATAACTAGAGTCAGAATAGACGATTAAAATTTAAGGGCATGCGAATCCTCTCTCAGGCGTAATCAAGCGGTCGCTATTTCGCAAGCTGGTTTATTTTTCATTACACATTGCCGTAAATTAAGCACGCCTCAGGTTAAACCTCTACATTATCTTCACGACCAAATGCACGCGCTAATCGGGCGAGTGACTCATTTTTGCTATGAGTAAAATATTGTTATCATACATTTCCATGATATTTTCCTTATTACTGCTAAACGTTTGCCGAACCGAATGCTAAACGTTCACCAATGATTCATTTTGACCGAATGAACACAGATACTTTGTGGCAGTATTTTCAGCCTTGTTCTTCGTGCGCCTTATTTCCTTCGATAACACATTTATAGCGCCCGCATACGAGGACAGCAATTACGTTGACAACACAATCTTTCTGTTCTTGCCCGCTTTTGTAAGTGTGTTATCCAAGTAAGAATACCTACACGGCCAATATACGCAACGTCTCAATGTTTCTTTATTTTTTTTATTTTTTTTGCAATGTAGCATCTGTTTCTCGTTCAGAAGTTTGAGATGCGTCTTCACATGCCGCTGCGGTCGCTCAGTAATTATTGTGCTCGCCTGCTGACCCGAAAGACGCGGGTTCGATTGCGGTCACGGCGGTCGCATTTCTATGGAGGCGAAATTCTAAGGCCCATGAACTGCGCACTGTGAATGCCGGTTAGAGAAAGCCAGGTGGTCGAAATGGTCCGGAGCGCTCCACTGCGGCGTCTCTCATAGCCAGAGTTGCTGCATGACGTTCAATCCCATAACCAAACCATCCAAACAGGCCTCTTCCATTCTAGAAGATGAAAAAGTGCCCAAAGATGTCGATCATTAATAAAGGCCCCCGTTTTCCCATCAAAGGAAGCGGTGAATCGACGCCGCATGATGGAGGGAATTTAATAAAACGAATAAAATGAACTCGCGCTCGATTTCGTGGCAAGATGAAAATAACTGAAAGGAAATTCTGAGGAAAAGCGAGAACGATGATAACATTTACAGTAATGATGCGAATTGAACGGAATCTCAGTATCCATGACGGCACCCAACGTTTTTTGAAGGCGTTGCCCAGATTCAATAATCGATTGCTCCGAAGATACATTGAAAGGCACAGCGAAGAGTTGCAGGGTCGTTAGAGGGAGAAGTGCACATCTCTTCGGTTCTCGCTGCTCTTCTTTTCCTTTGCTGAAATACTGCGCTCTTTCTGAAAGAAATATACCATACCGTGACTTCGGCTAGTGATCATTGCGTCTGCTTCTGTGTTTTTCCTGTGCACACCTGTGTAGTGGTTATTAGGTATTTCCATGTATATCATTGTTTTCCCGTGGACTGTATACAAAGACTGTTGTTCAGGTACCTTGAAAGAAGCTAATGGGATAATCGCCTGCGGACTAACCTCGCCGTTGTGGCCTCCTTGGGGCTATCACAGAGACAGCTTGTTCATCTGAATGACTCTTCGTTATGCCCAACTACGCGGATATTTCCCGCGGATATTACTTTAATTTAATTTCCCGCGGATATTACGCCTAATAAAGTAGTGTGTGTTTGTGTGTGTGTGTACGGGGTGGGGGAGGTGGGCTGGGACTACATTTCATTAGATACTACTGGAATCTCAGTGAACAGGAAAACGACGAAGACAAAAAACAAATGTTAGTTAAGTGCCCTTTCGGTTTTCTTCTTTTGGCCGTTCCTTCCTGTTGCAATCACCCTTGTTTGATAGCATTCATCTAAGCCAGGGGTCTCAAACTCGCCTCAACTAGAGGGCCACATTCACGAAATTTATCCCGTGAGGACCAGGACATTGAAGAAAGTGGGATCGAGGGGAGGATGAGGGGCGTTATCAATATGTCGGCCCACTCCCCTTCAGATATGATCCTAAAATTTGAATTGGGAAGGCCTTTCCCATATAACATCTGTAGGGTCATTTCAGTAGGGAATTTGGCGTCAGGATTCGAGGAACTAATCGTTACCGATCGCCGATATGCCTAAAATCTGGATGCCGGTTCTGAAATATAGATTTTTTGTTCCGCGGATTTGTTTCAGCACATGGTGACCGCAAGGGTTGCGGTTTTCTTTTGTCTTAATAAGAAAATAAAGACATATATCGGACGTAGACAGTCATGCCCGGGCCGGGCCACGGGCTGCTAGCAAGACGTCCGCGAGCCGCGTGTTTTAGAACCCTTATCTAAGGAGTCCTTTCGGGACGAAGCACCTTAAGGTCTAGGCGTGTCGGCGCGCATCATCGTCTGCTGCGGTAACGGTCCATTTGCTTGAGCGCAATAGAGGGCGCTACCGCCTCAGCGTTCGCCGTGTGGCGAGAGAGAGCGAACGACGCGCGTGGACTATGAAAACGTTCTTTCTGCGATGAACACTGAACTACCAGCTCGCAAGTAATGAGAGCACGCCCTCACCCGAAAGGGACAACGCCGACGCAGGCAGCGTCTGCTAGCGAGTTTCTTCATTGAAAAAAACCTACTGTTCGCGCTACACAATCGTTCACCGGCCACCCCGTACGTATAGGCACTGGATCCTGACCTGCAATGTAGTGCCGGTGGGAGATTTCTCTTGTGCGTAGTTGAACAATAAAGATTCCCAGCGTGCATGTTTACTAAAAGCGGACTGCGAGTCTCTGTGTCGAATCTTTATCCTGTCGCTCATGACCCGTTAGCAGTGATTTACTGTGGGAAACACCGGCGCACACTGCATGCTTCGCCCCTCCACAGGTTTCACGTTAGTGGAGCTGAAACACCCTTCCATACATGCTTCGCCCCTCCCCAACTGTACAGCGAAAGCTGTTATGAGATCATTCTACCGGCCGTTTTTGGCGCCGTAGTTGTCCGCCGCCGCCGCCGCCGCCGGTGTCCATAACCACTATCGCTCGAAATAAGAAAAAAAAACGAAACAAGAAAAATAACTACAGGATGGAACGAGGTTTGAACCTGGGCCCTCTGCGTGGGAGCCCAGTATTCAACCTCTGAGCCATGCCGGTGCTTGAAACTGTTTTACAAAATGGTCCTATACAGGCTTCATGTCGGGAAGGAACCACATTAGCATATGCAGTATAGCGTGATAAAAGAGTAAAATAAGCACCAAGCGTCGCACAACGCGAATTCTGTAACAAGGCATCACACAATGCGAATTGCGCAACGAGTAGGTTGTTGAATGCTTCCAACCCATTACAAAGGGCTCTGCCATAATTCTTCATCGTCATCAGGCACAGCATCAACAAAGTGCGCATAATGTCTTACATGCGTTTAGCAGGTACGACGGCTCTCCGCAGAATGACGAAAAATGACACAGTGCCTTCTGCCCTACTTCTCAAAAATTACAATGATTTATGGCGTAGTGGGTTCCTCGCAAGTACACTTGCATTGGTTGCCAAGGAAGGCCATAGGCGCATGATCCATTTCCTCGGGGTCTCAGTAAAGTTCTTCGCCCCCCCCCCCCCGTCTCTCTCCCACGTCAACGTATGTTATACAGCATGACGGGAGAGGGAAATAGCGATCGAGTGTCACCCAATGCAAATTGGATAACTGGTGGGCCGTTTAAAGCTTCCAACCCATTACAAAGGGCTGCGCCATAATTCTTCATCGTCATCAGTCGTCGCGTCAACAAAGTGCACATAATGCCTTACAGACATGTAGCTGGTGCCTCGCTTCCCCGCAGAATGACGAATAATGGCTTAGTAGGTGCTTCCCAAGATGGCGTAGTGGGTACGTTTCTAGTGAACTTGTATTAGTAGCCCCAAGGGAGCTGATAACGGGCTCTAGAAACGCCGCTCTTCCAGCTTTCGCTGTGGCTGTGCTGCGGTTTCAGCGCAGGCCTGGCGTTTCGTTTTTGTTTTTGTTTGTTTTTTTTGCTTATCTAAACAATTTCAAACGCTATTGCACTTTGAACGATGGGAAATTAACAGCCTTCACCTCACGTGCTACTTTTGCTTCAGCCTAAAACATGAAAATTCTTGTGATTTGTCCAATACTGTAAAAAAAAGCACACCTATAGCTAATGCGATTCTTGAGCCGACTCCGTTTTCTGATGTTCTGGTCCTTGTTTTTTTTTTTTCGTGAGCGTTTTTCTGCGATAAAAATTGGACTGCTGTCGCGTATTGCGACACTTTAGGCCTGGCAATGTGTGGTCACTAATGCAGTGCGACTTTTAGCGTCTTTTCAGTGTCTCCACGCGTCAACCTTCGTTCTGGTACGTATAGTGCCTAATGAGACACGGCTGTTCATTGGGCCAAAACTACAATCTGATTGCGAGGCACGCTGAGGCAGGAGGCTCAGGAATGCATTTTACCACAAGGTTTTCATTAATTCCTCGTATATCTCTTCAGACTACTGCTGTTTTGAAATATTCTTTTTATCGAAGCGCGGCCACTGTTAACGGTATTTGACTAACCATCGACTTCTCTTATCCTCTTTTGCAGAGAACGAGGGGATCGAGAACAGACATCGCACCGCGAGTGAGTATCTTTGCGGATAAACTAATATTCTGAGCGGTGATGTTGCCTAAATGCGCGCGAACTTCGGAGCATCGACTACGTGTAATTTGTTTCCAAAGTACGTTTCCGTGCAATGCTTATCTGTGTCTCGCTATATTGCTTTTCCGCTCTGTAGCATATGGAATTTGAGTTTCTCATGCTTATGCTTCGGTTTGACGTGCCTTCTCGCAGTTGCCTTTTTATTATTACTTTCATTTTCGTCTACACTTGTCTGTGCACTTTATTTTCTGTTTGTTAATTTTCAGACTTTGTGATCTTTTTGCCGGTGTTGTAACCTGCTATAGTCTTTTATAACCTAACACAAAAAACACGTGCCCTTCCCCTATCTATAAAATGCGGGCAAGAGAAATTTGGCCGGTCTTTCTTTCTTTCTTCCTTTCTTTCTTTCTTTCTTTCTTTCTTTCTTTCTTTCTTTCTTTCTTTCTTTCTTTCTTTCTTTCTTTCTTTCTTTCTTTCTTTCTTTCTTTCTTTCTTTGCGCAATGCTCCCTCCTATCTTTTTCCTTCTTCCATGCCGGGAATTGGCACTTTATCCACGTGCTTACCAGGGCAACACTTCAGTTGCTACGGGCAGCAACGACGGTCATGCGTTCATATCCAGGCAACAATGGAACGCGGCAAAGTAATATGACAAGTCGCCTCGATAAAAAACATCAGATTGCCATATCAGAAACGGCCAAACGCCGGCAAGCCCACAAACTAGAGAGCATGAATTATTGGAAAACCGGCGCACCTTTGCGAGCAACATTCGTGTACGCTCGCCGACGTCGGGTTTGTCGGCGAGCGTACACGAATGTGCACGTTGTACACGAGCGTACATGAGCGTACACGTTGCACGCTCGCCGACGTCGCGTGCAACGCCGCGGCGGCGTTGCACGCGAATTTTCGC